>NC_031776.1:4740881-4893699 GCF_001522545.3 Parus major
GGCCCCTCGCTGCCGCCCCGCCCCGCCCCGCCCCGGCCCCTGCATTGCAGAGACACCGAGGCTCCGGGACACCCTGCCCGCGCCCAGCTGCGGGCCCGGCCCGTGGCGCCCTGTTCAGCCCTGCTCTGCCCTGCTCCTGCTAGAGCACCTTCCCGAAAGCCCCTCACCTGATTTCATTTGGGTCTCCCAGCGCTGCAAGCCCGGCTCAGTCTAATTCCTCTTTTTCCTCTGGAGAAAGAGAGCAATAACAGTGAGATCGGTGAAAAAACGCGTTTACAAGACCCTCAGACACCGCACTGCTGCTCGATTCCACACTGCTTTCGTAGGGCCGGGCTTTCCAGCCATTTCCTGGACTCTGGCAATAGAGGATATCCTATTACTTTGTCACCACGTTCTCGAACTGAACTCTCCCGCTCAGGATGTCCATTACAGCCGCTATATTCCAAAGTCATTCCTCCCACAGTATCGCCGGTGCGGTAGGGCAACAGGATGAGCTCATCTCACCTGTTACAGCCAGAATCATGGCATTTCAACCAACCTGTGCTGGAGATGAAAGAGTAAAATGATGCCTTCTTACCTCTTCTAGTTCCTAAACAAATTTTAGTTTGTTAAAAATTCATGACTGCAAAAGTCAGTCTGTCAGAATCTTAACCAAAAATTCTGAGTATGTCATGTATATATTGCCCTCTAATAATGTTTTGAAGGTACTATATTTTGATTCAGTGAATCAAAAATGTATCTTTTTCTTTATATTTGGGGACCTAGATTGTACACTATTACCAATTCTGCAGTGGAAAAACTTTAAACATTAATTTCAGTTTGGTTCCATTTTGCTGCATCACTGTGAGCAAATTACCTACATTTTTTTCCAAAATGTCTTTAATTTTAGGTAGCCAGCTTGATTTCAAACATGAGTTTCAGGAGTACTGAGCACTTGTTTTCTTTATGGGCTTTAGCAGGTTATCTAGAAGATTTCATATCTGTAATTTGGGCCACATGTGTCTTAGACTGAGTGGTTAAAACACAGTTCAGGAAAAAATGCAGTTTGGAAAGCCTAGGTCCCACCTTTGCTTCTGTTTCTTCATAAAGAAATGTCCATCCCTCAGCAACTACTACACGTAGTCTATGTTAAGGTTACATCAGTGTTAATGAATGAAATTGACTTGGGAAGGCCAAATTACTTTGTTAAGTATTTTTATGTATTTGTAAATGAGGAAATTTTAATTTAGAAAGAGTGAAGACTACAAATATTTCTTCCGGTACTTATCCTGAGTCTTCCTCAAGCTGTTTGAGAGAACTTCCCACTGCTGCTTTTTTCTCACATTTCATCTGTAAATCAGTGCCATGCAAAGGGAGCAGGATTTTGCCAAAGTGACAAAGTCATCATGTTCCCTGCTCATTACTCACCATCAGTCATGTACATGCTTCCAGAGATGCTTTCAGAGGAAATGGATTTTCTGCAGTCAGGCTTTCTCCCAGGCTGCTAGGAAGAAAGACACTGGTTCAGGGCATAAGGAATGTGCACCAGTGTCTGCAGTACCCTGAAGACAGCAGTGTCTTTGTCCTGCTGGTATTTTACAGTGCCTCTCCTCAGAGGCTTTGGCGTCCATGCAAAGACCTTGATGGAGTTCTCCCCACAAGCACAGGAACTTTTGCCCTTCCTCTCATCACCTAGATAATGCACATTCAGGCTTAACATAAAGTCTAATCAGAAGCAGCCCTGAGAGGGAATGAGCAGTTGACTTGATCAAGAAGAAAACGTTAAACTTAATCCAAATGGAAACTAGATTAATTTAAAGTTTAAAATTTAATTTTTATTTTTTTAAAAAAAAAAAAAGAAGGTGGAGGGGAGGAGAAAGGACAGCCTATACTTTCATTGGAAATAAATACTCCAGTGGGTGTCACTGAAAAGATGAAAAGATGTCTTCACGGAAAGACACACGTACAATACACTGTGCACTGTCCATAAACATTGCTAGAGATCAGAGGGGTGGTGTAACTAACCAGAGACATGCTCAGAATATTCCATGGGTGACAGAGAATCAATGCCTCTAGCTCAAATGCAGTGCAGCAGCAGCCTGTCTCTTTTCAGCAGCAGTCTGCAGAGACAGAGAGAGAGAGAAAGAGAAAAGGTGAGTCTTGGAAGTTAGTCATTCACTTGTATCTCTCCTTTAAACAATCATCAAAGATGATGAAAAATAAGCACAGAAAAAATGGCAGTCACCATTTTCCCTGAGATAATTATCTAGTCAGATTACTTTATATTTCACGTGAAATATCCACCAGCAGTGTTGACACTAGATGTTTTAAGACAGAAAAAATATTTTAATTCACATTAGAGATATTAAAATGTATGCACATATTTTTATTAGAAATATTAATGCAGAGATCAGAAAGCATCATTCCACTAAGTGATAGTGGGGAAAGATTTTTTGTATAAAGGAAAAAATAATTTGCATCACATCATAAACCATGAGCTTTATAGTAAAGCTTTGAGCTACTGAATTATGGATCTCTGTATGGAAGTCTAGTAAGTCAAATACAGAGGATTTTTTACCTACCTACTAAGAGAAAAAGGAATGTCATTGCCTGTAGCTGTCTTTAGAACAGATTAATTTGAAACTGTGTCTGGGAAATGCTGTTTTAAAAGGAATTTGTGTCAATACTTTGTCTCTTACAATATAGTTAAGCAACAATTCCCCACTGCTCCCCTGAGATTTTATTGGGATGCAGTAGTGGCAACTTAGGCATTTGGCAAAGCTTCACACTGGGTAAGGAAACATTTAATTTCTCAAAACCACTGTGACTCAAGCCTTGGCACCAATGTCACAACATTAGCTGAGCAATCAGAGCAGTCAAGACAAAGTCAGCTCTTATTTATTGATGATGGGAAGAGCTGCGAGCACCAGTGCGGTTAATGAAACAAAGAAGTATGGCTACAGCCCCCTTTTATATTACTCTCAGTGGTATATTTGCAGTCTGTGGGCACGTTGAGCCGTTTTTTCCCCACCTTTCTCCTTGGAAACACCTAGGTTAAGGTGACCTAAGCTAAGGAAAGACAGGGATCCGACCTCGGCATTGCTGGGATGTTTTCATGGGCTGGAAAACTCTGGGGTCCCTCTAGTGTCCGACAGAGGCAATGGGGGAAAAAGCGAGCTGAAGAGCTCCTTCAAATGCTTATCAAAGACTAAGCAAAATAAAATCTTCCGCTGAAAATAGATTGGACTTATCCCTGGTTTTGCATCACAAACTATGTTCATTTTTTTTGCTGTTTCTGACAAGAAATTCAGCTGTATCTCATCAGCTCATATAGTAACATTTCCATGTAAAAGCTGTCCCTTTTCTGCCTGTCTCCCATTTGATTGCATTTACCATTCAAAGATTATTTGGAGATACTACCTGTTTGTAAATGTACATGTCTCAGGTTGCTACAGGAAAGCTTTAAGCAAAGGTGAGATCTGGCCCAGTGGAAGGAATTGTACAAGAGCAATGCTGCTTTTGTACTTTGTTATCTTTGGTTTTTATGTCCAAGGGACTCTAAGTTCCCATGTGAATTATGATGCAAGAATTAGCTTCAGGGAGCTACACTCTAATTTGCTAAATGCTTTTGATGTCAAAAGCCAGTCTCTGCATTAGAAGTAGAATAATTTGAAAGCAGAGAGAGGGTACAAAATACTTGGGCCACCAGATCTTTGGGCTGCAAGGAGATAAGAATTGCAGAGGGAATGCATTACAGCAGAACACCTTCATTTCTCACTGCTGGGATTGAAAGGAAAGGATCTCCATTGAACCAATGTGAAAAATGGACAGTAGTCCATTACAAGGTTCATGGTTATGTGCAGAGCTTCTTCCCCTGTCATTTACCTAATCCAGCTACTTTTTCCTCTTAATTCTTGAAGCTTTGTGAAATTTTAGTTATGGGTATGATTCCTCTGCTGAAGAGAAGAAAGCTGGGTGTCAAACTTACTGTGACATCTCACAGACCATTATTTAAATGTATTCAAAATGGATTGAGGGAAATACTGAGCCCTACACAATTCAGCTGCAGAAAGTTCTTAACCTAAACCAACTTTCACTGCTTTAACTCATTTTCTGGGGCACAGAACAATAGTTCATCTATTAAATTTCCATCTGATCAATAAGAAAAAAAAACAAACTCTCTAGGAAAATAAGTCTTATTACTCTTGATATTTTCTAGTTAAAGAATGATGATTGTGAGGAAGTTTCAGGTTGAGTTACTTATTTTGCCGTCTCTAGCTTCTCAGTAATACAAGTGTTGCCTTCTTTATCTATCTTGAGAATTGGGGGAATGAAACTAATGCACCATTCAACCCTACCAGGTCTTCGAATGAAAAAAGATGAAACACCCACTGCCTACTTACAGGACCAAACAGATGATGAACAGAACACACAGTAAGTTTTATGTAGTGAAATCTCTTTGCACATTGAATCTGCAGCAAAAACACATGAAAAATTTGTTTTTCAAAATAAATATGATGTGTAACTTACAGAATAGTCAAAGTGGTCAAAAATGGTATATTCCTTGTATATACAAGGAATATACTATTTTTGAGATTTAATTTCCCGTTCTAGGGAAAAGTTTGAGTTGTTCCAACAGTAGCTACTGAGGATTAAAGACCTGAGAAAAAAATCTGTGAGATGCTTGCACATGGAAGCTCATCAGTGCTCCAATACACTAATAGTGTGTTTTATTAAGGTGGAATTTTGACAAGGCTTTTTAATATGATCCTCTTGTTATATTCAAACAGAAAAATGTTACTGCATTTTCCAAGTTTAAAGCTTAAATCATCAGTTGAAAACAGATTAGCCCAATGAAGTTAACACCACAATATGGGGAAACATAATTCATCTTGGGTTTGGGCTTTGCATTTCTTTTCACCTTTTCATGAATAAAATGCTGATGTTATTTCTTAAGAGAAAGAAAACATTACAGACAGAAGGAGGGGCTATTTTCCCATAACTGTGGCTGGAGGTTAAGCATGTATGTAGTTGGGCTCTTTCTCATTACCAAGCTTCAAACTCAGGCTTCTACTCAGGCTTTGTGTGAGCAACAAACACAGTTGTCCAGATTAGGTTTGAGAAGGGCCCTAGCCTGATGGATAAGCATACCCACCACGTCTTAATGGGACAGCAATACTTCCCTGACTTGAGGAAGGTGGTCCTGAATGCCTGAAGACTGCCTGTTGGTGTCCTATATTATAAAAATGTTCCTTAGCCAGGGCCATCACCAGCATGAGACTTTTAGTGTCTATCAGTGCCCATATGAGTTACCCATTCTGAATTACGGATACTTTTGCAGGTTTGGTCTAGTGAACTGATACACGTTCTTCAACCAGCTCAGCTGCAAATGCAGCCTGAGCACCTGAATGTTATCTCCTGAGAGCAGATCTGAACAAACCCCAGGTTCGGTGAAGACCAGTAAACACACTAGCATAGTCTCTGCTGTGCCAGCAGGTGGATAAACTTAAATAAAAATATTTCCAAAAAATGGCTGATTCATCTTATTAAATGTCATCACTACAGGTAACCAGTAATTCATGCAACATGATGGGTCAATTCACCACTCAGCCTAGCACCCACATTAGTTGGATTGACATAGACCACTTCTTTTTCAATTACAGCTGTGGATTTTATAATTTGAGAAGCCTTCACTCCAACTCAGTTCAAAGAGAAAAGTTAGCAATGTTGCTTGGGGTGCTCATTCCCATGAGGTACCTCAGCCAGTGATCTAAATGCAAAAAAACCCAAAGCAAATAAACATTGAAAGAAGGATTACTTCTGCCTTGAATCTTGGATTCTGACAAAGAAGCTGCAAGAAAAATGTAAAGCACATTATAATTAAGGAGCTGATGGGTGGAAAAGGAAGTATTTCAGATGGTTGTGACACCTATAAACATCCATTGTATGAAGCAACTACTTGTCATCGCTTGGTATTTCTGGCTTTTGAAGCATCTGCAGATGCTTGCGCAGGCTGGTGTGTTGCCATGGATACCGTGGTGTGCCGAGGCTTTTAGCAAATGGACTGATCTGTTTGTGTACCTCCAGAGTGAAAAGAAAGAAAAAATCCTATCATTTGTGTGGCTGCTAGCAAAGGGGGCCTGACAGTGAAATGAAATGACTCTGCATAATGGTTTTCAGAACCTCCTCCTCTTGGAAATGATGGGGTAGGAAAGAGATGGAAGGTAATGAAGAAAAGGAGTGAGGAGAGATGTCAAGTGTTTAGCAAAACCCCTTCTGCATAGCTCAAGGCAAGGTCCTTGCATGATAACGTCAGCTATATGGTCAAGAAAAATCAATATGAGGTTTTAATAATTCAGTTTCCTAATGGTCTGGAACCTTGGCTTTCTGCAAGACAGGAGGAAGAAGAATAACAAGGATAAAAGGCAAAAAGGAGTGAGCAGCAATGTAACACAGCAGAATAATTTTCTTTGAGTGATACCCTGGGACCAAGTAATGGGTATGCATCACTAAACTGATATTTAGCTGATGTTCAAGTAATGCCTTTATCTGGGGACAACTCCATTGCAAAGTGAGAGGCAAAACAAGTTTAGGAGTGACAGGCAAGCAAATACACAGGAAACCAAGTAAAAATCCTAGGTGGTGTTCCAAACTTTGACTCATTTCTTGGTGTTAGAACAACCCCATAAACTGCACCTATACATGGTACAGGTCCCTATGAGCTGAATTTCCATACATTAATGCAGTATCTCATTAGGCAACAATACAACATTGTCCCACTTGATTACAAGTTTTGGGGTTTTGCCCTGCTGTTCTAAAGGAATCACATTGCCATGTATTTCATCAAGAGCTTTCCTTCCTTTTGAATTTAGGGGTCAAAAATCACTAACACTTTCACAGCAGGGGTTTGTTCCTCATTACTGACATAGAATGCTTAAGCTGTTGACAAGAAAAAATAACAATGTGAAATCACCCTTAGTGCATGTTTTCCCAGTAGCACTGTGTCAGCATTTACGAACCAGAAATCCATCACACAGTATTTCATAGTGAGCTCCTCTCCTCTTAACTAATCAGGTTTTGTTCATGTCATTTCTGTGTCTTAAAATACGAGGAAAAGAGTCGATTCCTACTATGGTCAGCTATGGTGTTTCCTCAAGCTCACATCTGCAATGCAAACCAAGAGCAATCTTTGGAGACAAGATAAAAAGAAAACCAAAACTTCAATCCCACAGGTCCCCTTGGTCTGCCATCAAACTGGAGGTGCAGGCAGGAGCTTGGTTGCTTTTGAGCCATGGACCAACACAATTACTGTGTTGAAGCTCTTAAGCACAAAGCCATTCCAGCCTCTCCTTGAGACCTTGCTCCGGGGATGGTCCGCCACTGTCCAGCTGATGGCTCTTATGCTCTTATCTCTGTTTCCTGGTGATGACTCACACTGAGGGCAGCTGAACCTCAAGAAAATCAATCCCCAGGCTACCTCTCCATACAAGTCCCAGCCACAGTCACCACAAAGCTGAAGTATGAGTCTTACTAGATGCTGCTGGAGGTTCAGAGAAGCCTTCTCTTGCATGCAGATGAACTGTTACTAAATTCAGCTGTTGAGCTGAGCACTCACCTCCAGACTATTAATTGATGTTGCTGGAAGGACAATGTCTTTCATGTAGCTGCTGTGAAAACCTAAGATGTGTCCTGTGCAATTGGTGTCACTCATTTTCATGAGGTTGCAAAAACATGATTCCGGTTTGTGAAGATACAAATTAATTCCCTTACACAAACCATCAGGGAAGAGCTGAAAGGTATTGGTGCTGTGGATAGAGCTGTTATATAGTAAAAATATATAACAGCTCTGGCTAGTTCTGCAGTTCACATTGATACTGCATTGCATAACCTGACTCCAGCAACTAGGACCTAACACTGACAATCAGTTTTCCCTTAGAAAAACCCCCAAGGAGCTCCTCTCCTATCCTATTTCCCTCTTTTAAGGACCTTTGTTTAGCAATTTCGCCCCAAGCACACACCTTCCTTAAAATCAGTGTCTCTGGCCGCAGCTTGCAAACAAGCCAGCTCCAGCAAAAGCCAAGCCATTAGCAAACAGAGCTGTGTAAGTTAAAGCTAACAGTCATGGTCACTATAACCTCAGAATTCAGGATGTGTAATATTCCTTCACATACACTGATGAGCATCCTTTGGGTCTTGTCATATTTGAAATGCTTCAGTGCCCACTCTGCTATCATTTGGGCTCCTATTATTAGTCTTGTAACTAAGCAACAGATGGGCAGTCCAAATGATGTGGCAAGGGCAAGCTATCCTGCAGAAACATGGCAATTCACAAGGAAAGTAATACTTTGAAGTTTGGGAGAACCTCTGCAGCCCTCAGTGTGCTTCAGTGCATCAGTGCCAAAAGAATTCAAAATCTGCCAGTGAGGTTAGGACAACAGGTCTACACTCATTGTGACTGAGTAACAAAACTAGAAAAATTACCTGCATGGCAGGAAATTCATGGCCTTCCATTTGCTGAATGGCAAATGAAAATGAAAAATTAAATTAAATATTAAAACAAAAATGAAAATAAAAAGTGGAGGAGCATCAGCAAGATTAAAGAAATCTATCTAGTTAAGTTAGTTTCTGACACTCTAACACAACTAACACAGCTGGTCCTAGGACTACCACACCTGTCTTGGAGGCTAAAGAGGAATCATGACAAAGAATTAATAAAACCCCTCTATTAACATTAATGTTTAGGAGAAAGCTGCCCCTCCCAGGGGCTGAGGATCAAACTGTAATTCTGTCATTTGGTTCTGGGGAAATTGGCTGGATGGTGGCTACCTTCATCCTAGTCTGAGCCACTTGATAAAGCCCTGACTCTAAGCACAAACATCAGCCCAGTGGTGCTTTCTGGTCTGAGCCAGATCCCAGCCTGATAAACCTGTCTAAAGACCTGCAGGCACTTTTGTGGCCAAAAAAAGCAAGGAAATTCATTTTTTTTTCATTGCATAGAGCTCTGAGGTAGGGATAAAATGCCATTTGGCAGCTTTCCTGAAGCAAAGTGCATGCACCATCAAATATAACTTCAGCACTGAGGTATTCAAGCTGCTGCTGCCCAACAGGCAAGCGTGCATCTCTTCTAAAGCATCTTCACTCTGCTCTTGAAAAACACTTGCAGACATTTATGAATCAATGCCACACTGGTGCCCTAGGAAATGGCTGGCTGGAGAGGCAGAAGCAGAACAGCTCAGTACTAAGATGCCAGGATGGAAGCAAGGGGCACTGAGCCACCACCTTGTCCTCCAAAGCTGCTGTGAGGCCAAAGATATAAAAGTGTGTCAGGCAGCCTGTGCCCACCTCCTGGGAGCTCTGTCATTTCTTATAATAACAATATAACAATAATAATCATAACATTTCTGTCTCCTTTTCAGATGAGCACATCAGGGTTGCACAGAAACTTGGTGGTAGATGCAGAAAAAGAGAGGATTCTGATCTGACACCATATTTCACCACTTTCTAGAGTTCCTCGTTGTTCCTTTCACCTTCTCAGGCATTAATTTCATTGTTAATTCTAGCTGTGGAAATCTCAACATTTTCCCATTGCAGAAGAAAAGCTAAAGCTCAAGTTTCAAACCCACTTTTAGGACCTGGTTTATCATCAATGACAGGCAGCTCTCCCTGCTTTCAGTCAGGATTTACACAGGATCTACCAGTGACACTAGCCTTGGGCTATTTTATGCCTGGCAGGAGGCACCTTTATTGGAACAGACGCAGCTGATCTGCAGAAGTCACTAGCAGAGGACTCTGTGAAGGTGAAGAACTTACATGGACTAAAAGAAGGCAGAGACAAATTCATGGGCACTGGCACCTGCTGAAGGCACAGGGTCAGACCACTCACTCCCTGGCATCTCTGAGCCTGGAGCACCATGAGCAGGAGCTCTTTAAGTTCTCTCACTTCCCATACCCTTTCCCAAAGCATTCAGTGCTTTCCACTGCATTATCCTTCTGCTGCTCTAAAACAGCCACAGTAATTCTTTTCTTAGGAAGAAGACTGTAAAAAATATTGTCATTTAAACAATGCATCAAGTTTAGCCATTTCTCCAAAAGTCTTTTCATCTCTCAGCCTTTGAGAAGAAACAAAAGGGCATTTTTGCAGTGAGTGTGGAAGACTCTTGGCTCATCTCACAAAGTGAACTGACAGCCATAAGGTGTGGCATGACCTAATTTTAGAATTATCATCTAAGGCTCTACATTTATTTTATTAAAGAGAGCCATAACTAAATTTTGATGCCATTAGATAATGCAATTAAATATTGGCTTGCTTGCAGGTCTTTGTGTTTTGCTACAGATAAAAAAGACTGTATCTACAAATGGATGCCTTCTCAGATTTTCTTCTACTGGATATTTAACAGATACTGACATATTAAATAAATCCTTAAATTCTAAACCAAAGTCTTTTAATCTACAGAAGCAAACTAAAGAAAGTAATATCTTGACATGGGAACCTACTAAACATTTGCTACTCTGTGAACTCCACAAATTTTAAACCCTTCCAGGTAAGTGAAAAATAATTAATTTAATCTTTTTGTCATTTTCAGATGAGACAATAAATAAAACTATATGAGTTTTCTTAGGAAATTAAAATACTTCAGAAGTGGAAATGGATTAAAATTGCTATATAATCATTTAAATCCCATTAATATGACCTGAAAAAAAAAACAACTCCATTTAGTGTGGTCTCAGAAGTTTGATCCTGGGTTCAGAAGTTATAGCTGAGCAATATGAGGGCAGTTTGAGGCAAAATGTTTGGGACCCATCAGAGGTTTAGAATTTGATGGCCACAATTTGAAAATTACTCTTTTCTTAACACACAAGAAAATACCCCAACATAACTTGGCTCTTACAGCAGCCAACAAAAACAATCAACTCCTAGATTTTTGTACCATCAGTAAGGTCCAGACCAATTTTCCCAGTTCACTGCAAGAATACCTTGGAGTGAAGCAAGCACAGCACAAGGAAAGCACAGCAGTATTAAAGATCCATGAGAGGTGATATTTTTTACACAGAATGGTTCAATATTTGCATCAATATTAATGTGTGAGCCAACATACAGATTTGACTACAAACACTGCACTTTAAAAATAAACAAAGGCACAATACACTGTGCTATTAATAAATAATGGTAATAACAATAAAGTGATAAAACACTGGCTATTTAATTTACTTTTGTAAGAGCCAGCTCACATAGGATGCCTTTGTATGGAAACATTAACCATTATTTCTATTTGTTGATGAAAACCTAAAGAGAAAAGCTCAGTTGCCTTGTAGTTTGCAAATATTAAAGACTAAACCACCAGCTTTGCCTGGAGGAAGAAAGAGAGTGGGAAAGGGCACAAAAGGAAAAGGTAATTTAGTGGAAATTAGTTCACTAAGCTATTAGGTTATGCTTAGACTTCTTTTATATCTTGATGGTATTACTTGTAGCCACATTCTCCAAAGAGAAATTTTGGATAAGAGAAGAAGTGCAAGGCTCAAAGCAGAGTCACAGGTGTTGTGGCCTGATTTTTTCTACAAAAACAAGAAAATAATGTGCACACATGCTTGTATGGCAGATTCATTCTGGAAAGTACACTTTCCTGAGTGTTCCTATCAGGACCAAATTAAATGTTCTATTTAATGCAATTGTTTTCTTAATCAGATATATTGATCCTTTCAGACCTCTCAATGCATCTCAACAGTAGTCTTAGGGAAGACCAAGCATTTAGCTGAAAGCTGCAGATTCAGGATAAGAAAAATGCCCAAAACAAGCTAATTCACCAGCAGCATGACATTATGTGCAGAAAAACAGCTGGAAGTCCTGTCTCCCTAGGTGGTCCAGGCTAGACTCCCCTCCCCCAGTCCAGTCAGAGCTCCAAGTCTGCCAGTGAGATTTAAGTTCTTGAGCTATGGAAGTGCTTTTGAACATTTTGTCCATAAAACGTTTTTTTCCCCCCTCCATATCTTTCAGGACAGAAAATGAAACCCAGTAATTTTATTAGGTAAAATGAATTCCTGTTATCCAAAGGATGCTGGCTTACTCATAGGGCAGGAGAGTGTTCAGCCTTCAGTGTGGCATGTCCTGGGCATTGCAGGAATGAGTGAGTGGCTGCCAGTGGCATTTTGAAATAGCTTGCCTTAATTTCTCAGATTGTTACAGAAATTCATGACTACATAAGGTGACCAGGCTCAGACAGACTCCAATTTCTCAGTAAAGGCCTACCTTCTATTTCCTTCATTATATATATATATATATGTATGTATAATTAATCTTACTGTAAGAGCTTAGTAAAATTGAATAAATGGCTCCAACTGGCTTCCTTGGGCACTGGTTCAAAATATTAATCTGATTATCATTATGGCTCAAATTCAGCATGGTTGTTAAGTGCACATCTAACTGAAAGCACCTGAACAGTCCTGTTATGATGATTCATGGATTTAAAAATAGAAATATGTTTAAATGCTCTCTTGAACTCAATTCTAAATGAAAACAATATATGGCATGGCTCTTCTTCATGAAATATTAAGGCAGGATACATAATTTATTGTGCTCTGTGTATGCATATGTATTTAGCACTGATTATTCTGTAATAGACCAATACATAATTTAAACTATATAGCATCCACTTGGTGCATGAAGGAGGGAGAAATCTTCATTAAACCCCAGACAGTACATTGTTTGGTGACGTGGGGATTCAGTTTATTCTTATTCTGTGGATGTCTGCATAATAAATCTCTGCACACATGTTCAGAAGCCCTTTTCCAGAGGGAAAAAAAGAATCACAGCCTGTTGTGAGGCTGTGGGAGGAGATCCTGTGAGCTTCTGCTGAAGGACGGGACTACAGTGAGCACCAAAACCACTGCAAGAGCCACCAGTCACTCCTCAGGATTATCCCTCAGCAGCAAAGCTAAGAAATTCCTCATTGTATTTAATGGTGCTTTGTCCTAGGGAACCCAAAATGTTAATTGTATTCCGTATGTACCTGTGCTCAAAATTATTATGGTCTGTTTAAGACTTTGAGGCCAGAAAACAGAATGGAGGCACAGGGGCTGAGGTGTCCTGGGCTCTTTAGAAGTCGAGGCACTCAGGCAGTCACTCTCTGCCTCTTGGCTTTTTCTTGCCTCTACTTACAAGAGTTGCACCTCAAGAAGCTGCATTTCACAGTCAAAAACTGTTTCAGATTGAATTTTGCAGCACCTGTCTGTAGCTGTTGTTATAAATACATAATACTGGCATTTGGCAAATATTAAATGCTATATGTATAATGTTAAAGTAGCTATATAGTTTTTATTTCTGCTATTAACTAAACTTAGACATAGTAGTGAAATAGCTGATATGCATGTGGTAATTGAACTGCCTTCTTGGTTGGGATAACATCCAGTATGATGAAGACCCCCGCCCCCTAAGGGCCAAACCCCAACAACCAACAACCGAAAAAAAGAAGGAAGGGAAAAAAAAAAAGGGCCAAAAACAAAACCAAAAAAATGCACATGCTCTAAAAAGGCTGTCCCGAGGAGGAGCCATGCTAAACAGTTATTGGAACATGTAAACTAGTTTGGGGAAAAGTTTAAATGTGTGTAATTGTTTAGGAATATGCAATAGGGTGATGCAACAGGAAAGGAATATAAAGGCTGTCTCCAAAATAGCAGGTGTGTTCTTGGCTGAATGCCAAGCACCTGGCTGTTAAACTTTGCTTTATTATCTTTGTCTCCTCTTGTCCTTTATTAAACTTCAGATATAAAAATTTCCATTTTTAATCAACTGTTATTTTTTCACTTATATCTACTCATATTCATTTCTCCTTATTGGTGGAAAGGGAGGTAAAGCTTAAAAAAGGGGGAGGTAACTCATCTTAGAGTGCCCCCTTTAAACTGTTTTAAACCAAGACATTCATTCAGATGGATAGGCAAAGATTGAGCCTGCAGAAGTAAAGTCTACCTTATAACTACCAGGGATAATCATGGTTACTATTGGTTTCTAAACCAATAAGGTAAATAAAATAGATAAAATTAGCTAGTTAGCTTCACCAAACTCACTCTTCACACAGCTGGATGCAGTATTAAAAAACACTCTGTAAAATAAGAGCTAAGAAACCTTTTTCTTTTCTTTTTTTCTCTCCCCCTAAAGAAGTTATTTTTAAATGCTGCCAAGAGTTATGTTAATTCAATAGAAATAAAATGCCCTTGTCCTGTGCATTTGCAGAGACTTGGTGACAGATGGCGCTACGTGAATACGAATTTGTTTTTTAAATAGCTACATTAAATATTTAAGATTACATTTCCTTACACGGGAAGTGCGCCTGAGCAGTGTTAGCATTTTAATTATTTCTTACACATAATAAATAATATATTAAAAATAAATCTCAGGGGAAAAAACCTCTTGAGATGTCACAAGAGAGGAAAGGGTATATTTTCTGTGACTCAGCTCTCTGGACAAATCTCCCTTAAAGCTACAAATTGCTCCCATCCTTAACCAACAGCTGAAGGGTGGAAGCAAGAGGAGGTGGTTGCAGGTAACACACTGGTCAGTTAATTTCCAGAACACCACCTGCACAGATTTTTTTCTAATAGTAAAGCAGCTTTAGTAAATATAGTAAATATTTACACAGCACTGGCAAGTGTACCACGGCAGCAGTAAATTTCCATTTGACCCAAGCACTGCTCTGGTCCTGGCTGGGGATGGTCAGCTGGCAGGGCAGCTCTGGAGGAGATGACACCTTCAAAGCACAGGCAGAAGGTGGAGAACCACATAAATAGAATGAAGAATAGGAGTGGAAAAGGCATTCAAAGCACATCAGTGAGAAGACTGGAAGTGAAGTTTGCAGAGACACACAATAACGTGAAATTCGTAGAGAACAGTAAAAAAAAAAACAAAAGTAGTCCAGTTTTTTCTTTGAACAAATTTGTCTTCTTCTGTGCTAACTGGAAGTGATCAAAGCCAGGCTGGATGGGGCTTTGGACAACCTAATCTAGTGGAAATTGCCCCTGCCCATGGCAGGGGTTGTGGAATGAGATTATATCTGAGGCCCCTTCCACCCCAAAGCATTCTGTGATTCCGTGACTAACCTGTGCCAAGAAAAAGTTCCTACTGACTCATTGCAATGTTCTCTGCATCTCTCACACCTACTCATAACCAGATACTATAAAGAGAAAATGTGATCACATGAATTTACATTGATTTTTTTCGTGTTAGGGCTAGTAACATCAGTGATTGCCTGAAACCAGCTCTGACCTGCTGGATTAGCTTCACATTTGGGACTCCTCTAGAAAGTGCATTGCAGTAATGTCTGCTGAGAATGCCTGCTCAGGAGAAAGGGACAACCAGGGCTGAGAGAAGAACACTAAAATGTAAGTAAGTCACAAGATTTTGTACAATGTAAGCTGTGACCAGGAGAGATTTTCTTCATTCTCCACATGTGTGGACTAAACAGATACAAACTTCTCTCCACTGGTTATTTAGAGAAACTAGCACACAGAGACAGCTTGAAGAGAGGGAAGCTCAATCTATCAGGCTAAAATGCCCCAGAGGAGTCAGAGCAGCAATGCCAGGTATTCATGGAGCAGCCACCTCTCTTGCTTCCAGTTTTGAAGAAAACCTTCCAATCATCCCCAACTCCTGCACTTTGATTCACATGGCAGAGTATCTTCAAAGCACAAAAGCTGGACTGCTCTGGGACCATACTAAACTGGTGGTCTATTCCTAACATCCAGGGGAGCTCAGGCTGCAGGCACAGAGCGGAGTAAAGCCTGGAGAACAGGAACAGCCAATGCTGAACCAATGCTCAGGTCCTCAGCATCTGCTGTCTCTCCTTGCAGAGTGCCCTCCTGAGCACCCCCAGCCACACTGCTGCAGGTGCAGCCCTTGCCCATGGCACAGACACCACTGGCTCCTCCACACAGTGACACAGCCAGTGCCTTGGAAGGTCAGGGTCATACTCTGGCTGAAGTTTTCCTATCCTTCTTCTCCCTGGTTTCATGCCCACTTCATTCTGGGCTATCAAGAGCTTCCCTCTGGGTTTTTCCTTAGGATCAGCATCGTGCAGTGACAGCTGGTAGAGCCCCACCTGCCAGCTGGACCCTGCAAACTTTCACCCCTCCTCTTCCTCCTCTCCATGAACGTCCAACCTCCACCCCCAGCTTTCAACAGTGAAGTGAGAGAGCTCCTAGAGAGTTTTTCTTGTAGAACTGAGTGGGGAATCATTTCTGTGACATTAATTGTATTATTAAGTATGCAAGGTCTAAACTGCATTTAATAACACACTTGTTCCAGTTAATCTCCCACCATCATCTCAACCCTCAAAATATTTGAACTGTAGCTGTGAGGTTTATATGGGCTAAACAGTAATTAGAAAGTTTAATAAGTACTCAGGGAAGCTTCCTGAGCTGTTCTGCATTTTCTCATTTAAGTAAAATAAAATCTGTTGTTCTGTCTTCTAAAAGGAGTTTGATATTTCCTATAAGTCAGTAAACTGTTGTTGGGAAGATTAAAATGGGTTAAAATGCTAACTGTATTGGGGATGAAAAAACACTTTCCAAAGTTCACTATTTATATGTATCTATTTTTTTTTTTTCCTGAAGAGGTTTTGAGAAGTGTTTAAGAGTTTAGAGAAATCTTTTTACAAAAGCCATATTTAAAAACATGGAGAAAAAAAGGACTTTAGGAGATAGAGCTTGAAGCTATGCATCTCCAGGGGAATGATGCTCACCTTGGGGTCATGGAGAATTCTGAGCTGTATCTTCCTCAGATTCAGTACCTGACATCCTTCACAGGACAGGAATTAGACCAAGAAACTCAAATTAAGAAGAAATATACATCCACCCTTCAAAGTCCTGTTGAACTTCACAGAAAACCAACCATGCAAACTTTACCAAACCCCAAGGATAAAATATTTTAATGTTTCAATTTAATGCAACAATCTTGCACTAGAACAAACAAGAAAAATACCACTTACACTTACAGATTTCAGTATTTGTTTGCTATAGATAAACTGCAGTGGAGCTGGAACATTCCCAAAACCATCAACAGGAAAGCATAACCTTGCACAGGAAAGCAAGGACATCTCCTGAGTTGTGAGAATAACATCAGGGAAAAGGATCCACAGCACACTACAAAGAGAGAAGTCATCTCAGAAGAGGAAAAAAGAGCTGTAAAAATCTACTTCTCCAACTTTCATAGTAGGTTTTACCACATTTAGGAGATCCATAAACAAGGACATTTGGAGCATTAGCACAGTAGTGAAGACAGAGTACTTGAGAGAGAATCAGGTTGGTGTAGGTTCAGGAAATATTCACATTGAAAGCTCCTACAAAGTTGTTAATTGCATTTTGTAACATATTCATACCTATGTGTCTTCCTTTAGATCCATCACTTTAAATTGTAGATGTAGCTACAGGCAAGCAAGTGAATGAAGGAAATTTGAAACAGTAATATCAGATTTTTAGAAGTAAATATTTCAAGCAAAATTCTAAATAGCCTGTGCTCAGTATGTTTCCTTTGTTCATGTATCTGTGTTATGCTTTGAGGGTGAAGTTATTCCAGCAGCTCAATGCAGAATTCATCTGGAAAATGCTGGAGGGAAGTCTTAGACTGGAAGTACTGGTTTTCCTCATCCTCCTTAGCTCCTGTTATTTGTCTGCATAATTTCATCTTAAGTTATCTTAAAAGTATTAATGTGCCCATTATATCTTCTATCTCCATTTAAATAGCGGAAATTCCAAGCAAAAGTCATATTAAAAAAAAATACAGCTTTCTTGCCTGAATAAATAAGGAAAGCTGTAGATCTTCAGCAACTGTTCAGTGTCAAATTCCTCCTGTTACATGTCATTCCTCAGCACTAAGGGAAAAATCCAATAAAGCTCCATTAACTGCTGCTGCCCTTGAGCCATCACAACATTGTCTCAGGCTGTATTTTTGGATAAAGCAGGAGGGAAGCGTGCTGCTTTCACAGCTCTCCAGTGCATTGAATGGAATCACATCAAATCATAGTGATGAACCCCATCATCACTCCACTGCTTTAGAACATCAGTCCATTTTTGTGTTTGCTGTACTTTTGGGGGAGAGGGAAGCTTAAAGCCTTGCATAAAATGTCAGAAACTGAAGAAAAACTTTTATCTGTGTGACTCTCTGCCTGGGAGAAATTATTTCTTTCAATTTCACTTGCCATACAAAGATACTCACAAATGTATTTTAATTCACTCACTGTTTGCTTCAGATGCAGTTGAACTGCAGCATTAAGATGAGCTATAGCTGTTCTCAAGCTTCCCAGAAGATAATAACATATACATCAGACATAAGGAAAACTATTTGCATCACAAGGATGGTCAAACACTGGAGAAGACCGCAGAATCTCCATCCTTGAAGATGTATAATCCTCTGGTGGAGAGTTTTATAGTGGAGAGCCTGATTTAAGAAGATTCCTATTAATTACTCTGTATTTCCATTCTATTACTCTATATTTCTGGTAATTTCAGACATTTGTAGAAGTTCCACAAAACCAAGGCCACAGAGCACCAGCACCATCAGCTTTAGAGCAGCTATTGCAGCCACACTCATAGAACTGTTCCATTTCTGATGGAAGGGTTGCACAACAAACAAGGGCACTCCTCTTCCAGAAAGTAATTCACAAAATTACTGTTGTTCTGGTTAGCCAAATCTGTTGTTTCTTTTTAGGTATCTGTATTTATGCATCTGGTAAGACTGCAGCAGCTAATGGAGCTGTTAAAGTTCTGAGAATGAGAAAAGGCCAAAATCCCAGAATCCCAGAATGGTTTTGGTTGGAAAAGACCCGAAAGATCATTCAGTCCCAACCCCTGCTGTGGGTGGGAGGACCTTCTACTAGACTAGGCTGCTGAAAGCCACATCCAGCCTGGCCTTGAACACACCCATAAGATAGGCTGAATTTCCAAATACAGGTTGTGCAGCATCCTCAGAAAACAACACCTGCAGAATCTGACTCTTTCCTCTATTTTGTGGAGATGGAGGCACCTTATGTTTAGAGGCATAGGGATGGTGAAAAGAGGGATGGATGGGTCTG
This sequence comes from Parus major, assembly GCF_001522545.3. NCBI lineage: Eukaryota > Metazoa > Chordata > Aves > Passeriformes > Paridae > Parus > Parus major. Next base: position 4,759,916 of record NC_031776.1, read on the forward strand.
AGAAACAGACACTTACTTAGGAGGCATTGCTTAGTCCCTCTCACGGGATCCCTTCTCTGTGGTGACCAGTGACAGGACCCAAAGCAATGGCCTGAAGTTGTGCCAGGGGAGGTTGAGGTTATCAGAAAAAGGTTCTTGTCCCAGTGGGTGGCTGGGCACTGGAACAGGCTGACCAGAGAAGTGGTCACAGCACCAATCCTGACAGAGCTCAAGGACCATTTGGACAATAATCTCAGGCATATAGTGTGACACTGTGGTGGTCCTGTGCAGGGCCAGATGTTGGGCTCAGTGATCCTTGTGGGTCCCTTCTAACGTGGCATATTCTGTGAAATACAAAGCATTAATCTACAAATTTTAGTTTCTTGCAGGCTCTGCTCCCTTAGAAGCATTTACTAAGTTCTGGTATTTAGTCCTTTACATATTCCTTTACATACAAAGGATTTTACATATTCCTCCAGGTAAACAAGCCAAAATCACTCTAGATCTCCTCATGACCATACATGGATAGTTTCTGCATTTCTGTTTGGACACCATCACCTTAACACTTCCACTAAACTAGGTAACAGGATAATTAAGCATGAAAGAGGTCAGAGCTGCCATTTTGGGGACCTTCCTGAGCCAGCCTAGTAGAGTGTGTTGGAAAAAAATAAGGTGCTTTGAGAATTTCTGAAGTCATTCTGTTTTGGTACTCAAGAGTGGGGTTTCTGCATTCTTTACAAGTTGCCACTGGGGATGTACCTGCCTTGTTTTTGAAAGAATGAAAGGAATGAAGAATGAGAAGCTTTTAGGGTTTGGAATTTCCTAATTCACAGAACTGTTTAAAAGTCCTTGGCTTCCAGTCAACTCCTGCTCTCATGGTCAAACCAAGAAAGTGAAATTTTAAAAGTTCATCCATTTCTTATACAAACTCAATGACAACAACAACAACAATAAATTAAAAATTAACTTCAAGTTAAAAAGGACTTTGGTTCTGAAACACTGATCCACTCTACTGAACTCATAATTCCTTTCAGAAAGAATATTTTGTGGTTTGCTCTGTCCCCATCAATAATGTATCAGCAATGTTAGAATTCTAGAGCTTGGTAGGAAACGCTTCTGTTAGCCAATAAATTTCTTTAAGACTACAAAAATTGCCCCTTTCAATGCTGGCTCAAATCCCTTTTGCAACTTTTTTCCCCATGACAAACAGAAAGGCAGGGGAAAACCTTGGGGATGGGCTCCTAGCAGGGCCATCAGGGTGGGGAGCACTCAGCATGGGTTTTTCTTCTCCTTTCCCCACTTCTTTCAAGGCCTGCATGTCACATAGCAGAGGTCTGCAGGCCTGATGAAATATTACCATCTGGATGACTCAAGCAAGATGATCTGGCTGTGCTCCCATTGAGTTAGTCAAATAATACAGCTCTGACATCTTCTCTGGAGAATGAATCACACGTGTAGGGACAGGCAGCCATTCAGATGTGTAAAAGGAAACACAAAGGTAGGCCTTCTCCCTGAAAAACTGCCTCCCAACTAAGCCCTTAATTTAGTATAATGAATAGTAAATAATAATATCAATAATAAATATTAAATACTATTTATTTATATAAATATAAATAATGATGATAAATATTTAGTATAATAAATACTAAATAATAAATACATATCATAATAATAAATACAGTAGCATAACCCATTGTCTTCCCCTCATATCTAAAGGGCAGATCTTTAAATGAGGTTATTTGGGAATATACAGTTAGGATATTTTTAATCTCTATGCCACAAAGTAGATGTGTTTTCTTAACAAGTGCTCTCTCATCAATCTGACATGCTATAACCACAAAGACCAACTTGACTTCAAAATCACTTTGAGACAGGCACAGCCTCCACACAAGTTACATCAAGGTCCAGGTAATCTTTCAAAATGTAACTAAAAGAAGCAAGATAAACAGAATCTTGTAAGACCTTGGAAAATGTGATGCACTTGTGCTTTATATGCTAATTTCCCTGCTGAAGATAATACAACACAGGATTAATAGTTTAAATGCATTCTTAAGCAATAGATTACTCAATTTGTTTAAAAGGTGCATTTCTTTTATGTATCCTGTTGACAAATTTTTAGAAGGAGAAATCTGTGGATGTTTCTGGAAGCTTTAGCCTTTACAGACATAAGTGTGAACTCAAAAGTGTTTTATTTTACCAAAGATAGTCATTATCATCAATTTTTGCTTGGCTCCTTACCCACTTCACTTTTTCCAACAACATATTTTATCACAGTCCTGCCACTCTATTGATCATATCACTACGATGTACTATTTCAAAATTAAAAAGAACAGTTATTAACTAAGCTATGATTATAATTAAAAGCTCCTGGCATTTATTTAGTTCCTTTGGACCCTGGTCTGAAACTCACCTAAGTACTGTGAGCCTTAAATCATCTTAAACTGCATCCTCTGGAGCACAGTGTTGGTACAAGTTGTGCTAGTGCAATGCCAAACATGTTAAAGGATTTAATGCCCATCAGGTCCCAAAATAAATCCCCATATTAATTTACCAGTTTCAATGCTACCTATCCCTGTTGATCCACTTTAATTCTACTTTTCTCTGGAGGGACAAAAGAATTTGTTATTAAGACAAGCTATGGCCAAAGACCAAATTTTTCCAAAACTATTTCAAATAGCCTTGAATTTTTTGAAGTTCAAGCTTATAATCATCTGACATACTGGGAAACACACCAGGAAGACACAGTCCTCCTTTGACCACTTTGCACTAATTTTTTGTACCAGTTTCACTGCACAGACCTGATCTTTGTCCCTAATTCTGCACCTTTCAAAGCATCCAGTTTCCATCAATTCACGTTAAATTAATATTCCTTTTTTGCATCCTGCAGCTTAAAATTCTTTGTTCCTCTTACAAGAAGACTTACACAACCAGCAATCTACTAAATGCAAACTCCTACATGAAAACCTCCAGCACAGCTCTCTACCATCAACACATTCCTATCAGAATTTTATATTGTTCCTAAGATTCCCACCCAAAAAACATCTGGAAACAAAGATCCACTGTCATAGCAGCTAAAACTCCCCAATGATCCCTGCAAAGTTAAAACTAGGACTGCACTGTGATTTTGTTGGTATGTGTTAATGCAGAGCTGGGTTTGAGAGCTCCTTAGGGTACACTTTACAATTTCATGTGGCATTTTATGAAAAAACAGTATTTGCACTCAGAGAAGTGCTATGTATTTGCACTATAGAGAAGGGCACATAGAAAACCTTGTTTAAAAGAGCCAGAAGAAAGTTTCCCTTCAGTGCTCTGAAGCTGAGGGGAATCAGGGAGATCTGTATGCTCCAGGGAATACCTTCTGCTCCATGCAGAATATCTGCTTGCATTACTAACCTGAAGATCCCTGCAGAGCAGAGAAAAAAAAACCAACAAAGTTACTATTTTTCAAATCCAAATTCAGCATATGCAGTAATTCAGTCACAAAATGGATGAAATTAGAGCAAAACCTTCAACTGACCCTGTTAAGGTGGCCTGGCTCTGGTGCTCACACACAGATCCTTTGACAATGAATCCAGCTCTCACCAGAGGTGAGAATCACAGAAATAAATCATTTAAAAAAAGAAAAATCAAGACATCACACAGCTGTTAGCCAAACCTGCTGCCTTTTTTTGAGAAGCAGAGGTATCACTGGTGAAAGAGCTGGGTGGTGCAAAAACCTCAGGCAGTGAATTCTCTAGGCCCAGGAGTTTTGGGCACACTATATAAGAAGGTTCTGAGCAACAAAAGTGGCTGTTTGGTGAGGACCCTCAGGAGTTTGTGTCATTTCTGTCTCCACCCCCTAATGTAATATGTGTGAGAGAATTTTTATGGCCTGGGAGTTGATGTAAAGAGTTTGCAGGTTCCTGGTCAGGCAGCTCAACTCTTGCTGCTCATCATGGTACAATGCCACGCAGGGAAACACCCTCAGTGAGGTCACCAGGACTTACCCCCTTCTCCAGGACTGGTGCAGGCAGTGGCCCACAAGACTGGAGGTCCAGAATGTAAATCCAGAGCAGGAGTTTTCCATACCCCTCTGTTTTATAGGCTCACAAGGCAGGGAAATGCAGAGCACCAGCCATCAAAAGCCACAGGCAGAACACTGCTTTTAAAATACCTTGTTTGTAATTGTTGAGACAGCCTGAAAATATGGAAAAGTAGTATTTCAATGGCTCTGTTACCATTGCAGAAGCATGGAAAATACTTCTCACACTGAATAATCCTCACCATTCACAACAATTTGCTGTTTAATTAAGAATTTGAATATTACAGTCTAGCCCCTTCCTTTGTGGCAGAGCTGACTGTGACTGCCTTCTGTGACTACATCAGTGTGGAGGAGAACCTCCCACCTTGTTAAAGCTCTGGCTTGTGTGGATGGAGGAGAAAAACATCACTGCCTACACTGAAGGTACAAAGCCCTGTGTGTGGCATGGATAAATAAAACTCCTCAGACTAAATGATTGAATTACCTGTATTTTATGGCAGGTGTTAGGAGCCACAGGTTAACAGCACAATGTTGGCACAAGCCAGCATACCCCATTAAATCCAATCTATAATGAAAATGTAACATTAATATTTTAACAAACTGCTGTCTTGCTACTTTTAATACATTCAAGTTGAAAAAGCAAACTTTTTCCTTAAAAAAAAATTTGTTTTAATTAGTAGTACTGAACATAGAGGTTCCTAAATTGACACCTGGGAAGCCACTGTCTGAAATATTTATTTCAGGCCATCTGAGAGAACACCAGTTAAGTTTGTCAACCAGAAAGTAATATTCACCTAGAAAAGGTATCAGATTTGCTGGTATTCCAATAGAATGCTTTCTCAGTACCCAATTACCCCTCAGAGGCAGGGGTGAGGTTGTGATACTTTGACCATATTTTAAATTCTGCCTTGCTTCGTACTGTCTTCCTCCTGCCTGACTTACATTGCCTTGATTACCTTGCCTTGCTTCTGCCCTGCCCTTCCTCAGCCTCACCTTGCCCCTTTCTGTGGCCTCTGCCCTCTTTTCAGCCTCCACAACTTCCTGACCTCTGCTTCCCTCCAACCTCTCACTGCTTTTAAGGCTTCACATTTATGGCCACATCTTGTTTTCCAGCCTCCCATCCTTCTTAAAACTTCCACATCTTTTTTTGCCTCTCCCATTCCCCTTCCTTTCCCTCCCCTCCAGACTTCCAACCCTTTCACTCTCCTGCTCTAATTTAGCCTCCCATCCATTTTTTTTCCTGGCTACTTCTTGCTTTCCAGCCTCCCACCTCTTTTTGGACTCTCACACCATTTTAGCCTCCACTCCTTTTTAGCCTCCACTTTTTCCTGGCTTCCACTTGTGCTCCAGCCACCCACAACTTTTCCACATCCCACAGAATTTAACCTCCACTGTTTTCTGGCCTAACCTTTTCCTCAGACCTCTCACCCTCTTTGGCTTTCCACCACATATCAGCTTCCACTTCTTTGTCTCCTAAAGTTTCACTCCAACTTAGCATCCCTTTCCAGACTTCTACCCATTTTCACCCTCCCACTCCAATTTAACCTCCCACCACTTCACAAACTCCATTTTTTTCTGGCCTCTACCCTTTATTCAGCCTTCCTTCCCCATTCCAGCCTTTATATTTTCTTGATCTCCAGTTTCCCTCTTCTTGGCCTCCCACCTCTTTTTGCCCCTCTCTTCTTCCCTTTTCCCACACTTTTTTCCTTTCTCCCTTGGCATTTCACCTTTCAAATTTTTGGTCTACACTTTGGGTATTTTTTGCTTCCCACATAATTGTGCCCTCCTGTCCTTTCAGCTTCTGCATTTCTTCTTCTCTCCCACCTTTTCTTGGCCCTCTACCCTTTTCCAGGCTCTGGTTTTTGTTGACACATTTTTTCTTCTCACTGACCTTTCTTAAATTGTCTTTTATTCTTTTGCAGCCCCTACTCTTTTTTTCTGTCCAGTTTTCTTTGTTACTTCACTTTCTTTCTGGCCTCCTTCTCATTTTTAGCCTCTACTTTTTTTTTTTTAGCCTTCCTTGTTTCCTCCATTTCCACTTTTTTTCCCCTCTACCTTCTACACTGAGCCTTCTGTTCTTTTTCAGTCTCCCACTCTCCTTTGTCCCTCTATCCCTTTAGGGCCTCACTTTTATATTAAGACTACATTCTATTTAATGGGTTCTCCTTAGTCCTCCACAAAAAATTTCATTACTTTAGCCTCTCCCCAAGTTTCAGCCTCCACTCTTTGCCCTCCAGTCTTCCACATTTCTTTGGCTTCCTATCCATTTTCAGCCTGCACTCTTTTCAAGCCTCTACTTCCCCTCCAGACTCCCACTGCTTTTCAGCCTCCCACAAGAAAAAATGTGCTAAAATCAAGGACTGAAATGCAGCTGGAAAACACTTTTTTTTTAAAAAAAAATTATTTTTTTCTTCTGCTTTTCCTCAAGTAGTGTGTTAAGAACATCCTGTGCCGTGTTTTGTGCTCCAGAAGAAACTGTCCACACTGGGCAATGGGTTACCCAGTATTTAATACTTGGGTGTCAGCCAAAGGGTTCCTCAAACCAAGGGATTTAAAGCTGCCCAATACTTCTAATAAGACTCAGCTTTCCATTTCCAATCCATAATTCTGCAGCAAAACATTTAGGAAATGCACAGCCTGAAGTATTAAATATCAGCTGTTTGGGGCTGGAGTTGTTTTGTTCGGCTCTGATTTCAGACACAGTCAATTCCAGGGGCAAAGCTAGGGAGGAATACTTCATCCACCCACACAGGCAAGGAAAAGCCAGACCTTTGTCTCAGCAGCTCCAGCACTTTAATTTCTTGGCACTCTGGGATGGTGTGAGAAATTTTACATTAAATCATAAGGGCTGCAACAGGGTCAACAACGTTCCAAGAACTCTCGGGCATTTCAGTTTAAGCTCTCCACAGATAGGCTGAATTTCCTGGTAATTGATCTCCACAGACCCCCTTGAGAGGGGATGTGAGGCAATGGGAGGAAGCAAATGTCTCTGGTAGTCATCAGTGGTGGCAGGAGGCTTGGCTCTGGCTGCGGGGATGGGGAACAATGAGCGGAAGAAAGGGAGATAAGCAGCCAGGAAACACGCAGGGCACAGCAGAGCAGAAAGCCACAAGAAAGCAGAGAGAGAGAGAGATGCAAGGCAAAAAGCAAACCAGCATCCAGATTTGAACAGGAGGGATAACTGTATCAGAAAGAAAGCCCTCAGGTGACATGTCAGAGTGAGAGTGCAAATGGTAAAGGTTCCATAAGGCCAGGGGCAGCAGGAAAATCACACTGGCAAGAGAAACTTCATGAAGTGTCTGGGGCAATGGAAACTGGTGCATGGGATGGAAGAGCCTGGTTATCCTGTCACTCAAACCATCTCCCAGAGGGAAATGCTTGAAAAAGCTGGAATTATGCAGGTAAAACCTGGTGGCCAATGTCCACTTTCTGATAGTCAGTCTGGGACCAAAAATAAAAGTTGTGCAGGTTTTCCTGCCTCAGCAAAGCAAAGAGAGGGCCAGAAGGAGCCACAGCACCTGGGACAGAAACAGGTCCATATGGAGGACAAAAACAATCAGTTTTCCAAATGGATCATATGAAATAAAGTGATCAAAACCTTCTGACCTATTTCAAATCCCAGATAACTGCACAGGAAGGTCAGATTGGCAGTGTTCAGCACTCAAAATTCAGCAGGTCCTAATATTAGGTCTGCTGATGACACATGCATTTAGTGCCCCTATTCACCCCTATTCATACTGTCTTTAGTCATACAGTGACATATCTGTGCTTTTCACAATGCACTGCTTGGCAAAGGGGCACAAGAGCAGAGTCACAAGTGATCTCTTTCTGCTACTCTTGTCCTGAAACTCCTTTTCCATCCCTCCCCCATCTCCCTTCTTTATCATTTGTTAAACCTCCCAAGCCCTGAGGAAGGTGAGGGGCAGTTGGCTGGCCCAGAACACCCTGCTGGCCACAGGAGGGTTACTCCAGAGCCAGCAATCTCTCCTGCATGACAAGTCTTATCTGGGCTCCATCTAGGCATTTAAGCTGCTCTGTGAAGGAAGTGGTGACCTGGTTTGCCATCCCCAGCCTGGATTGCAGCAGTGGGCTCAGTCAGAGCTGATGTGGAGTCCTTCCCATGGGTTTCACAGCATAACCTAGGCTCATTTGTAAAAAAATACTGAGGGAGTAGCTCAGCCTCAGGATTTCCTATGTCCTCATCTGCCCTACTTTGTAACCAAAGAGAAGCTGCCCCCCAAACCAGCTGCTGCTTCTCAGGTGGCTTCAGCTAATTCTGCATCTACACATATTTCTCCTGAAAAACTGAGGTGTAGCAAATGTCCAAGAAGCCCTGTGTGAGGCAGCTCCAGGTTTGGAGCACAGGCAGATGCTTTCCAGAGGCTGAGAAATGTGGGAAGAACCAGGCACTAAATAACCCAGTGCTCAGAATAGGGGACTGCATCTCACTCAACAACCCTACAGGAAAAAAAGCTATGCTTTTTCCTCTCTTTCCACAAAGCACAGAGAACAAGAGCATTTTGGCAAAGAGGGTCAAGCCTAAGCACTTTTGCAGCTGACCTCTGTGCTGGAGTGGTGTTGTCAGTGACACTGAACCAGTTTTCTGGCTATGCTGTGTTTTGGTGTCACCCTCCCTGCCAGCAACCATTCAGGAATGTATCTTATCCATAAAGCTCTGCTGTTTACCCTAAGGAAAGGGCAACTGCACAGCTCAGGTGCAGCAAGACATCAATCATCACCTCAGCCTGCATCTTCCCAAGCTCCAACAGCACTGCCTAAGGTGAATAATAATAAAATATCCTGTACCAGAGGCAATGCAAATACCCCTCCATGCATGACAGAATGTCTTACTAGGATTTCTCCTGCAGGACAGGGAGCTGTTGGACTGTCTGACAGACAGGACTTCTTATTTTTTAAATTGTGTTGCTGTGCCAGGGAATGAGGAAGCAAGTCTAGGGTGTCACTGATGCCTTGAGAAGGCTGACCTAGAAGAGAGGCCAGACAGAGTTAAGAATGAAGTAGGTTATTTATTGAAAGGCCTTAAAGGGTACACCTTGGGCAGTACAAGAGCCTGGACAGGGCTACACCCAACATTGACCTAAAAATGGTCACAAAATGGATGACTGCTCACAAGGCCTCACATTTTTATAAGTTCTGGTCCATTTGCTTATCAGGGTTAATTGTCCAATCACAGCTTCATGTTATGAAGTCCCATCCTTTGTGTTTTCTCTAGTCAGTCCATCATTGTTTATGCTTTTGGGCCTGAAAATTGTAATGATTGTCCTTGGTATCAAGCTAGAAAATGAATTTAGGAATTGTAAAAGGGTCCACCTACTCTGTGAAGAGAGCTCACTAACACTTATTATGAAGCTCAAAACTACACACCTAGGCAACACAGAATATGAAAAATATGAAAGCTAAAATTTAAGGTATCATCACCCAGGGTAGATGTATTTCATCCCATCTTTGATACTGTGCTGAACTGATGCTTCTCTCAGACTCTATATGCTAGACTATTACAGAAAAGAGAATACTCTGATTCCAGTTTAGTCCTGCAACCCTGGTTGACTGAGCTGTGCTCTTCTCACTGGCTCTTTTCTCTGTGCTCCTCATTCAACTGTGCTCTTCTCAAAATGTACAAGTTGTTTTCACCCTACAGACTTTGATAATTATTGGCTTCAATGGAAGGAAATGTACTCCAAAATAGTAATTCCCAGGCTGAAATCAAGCTCTGTTATTTTCATGCCACTGCTAACATGTCTGGAGCAGATTTATTAAAGCCATGGGTGAACCCCTGCCAGAAATTAAGGACATTGCTTGTGAATAAGCAACTTTGGTGTTTATTCCTCTTCCCTCCTCATCTGTTGAGCTGCACCAACTTGTCAGGCTAATTATTCACAGAGATTTTAAGCTGCATATTTTCTTTCAGGACTAATCTGACCCAGATATGGAAAAGGCATGGTTTTAATCAACCCTTCTATACATCCCATGATACTGGGTCACATGTGCATGTGTAGATATGTGCATCATGTGCATCACCCAGTAAAATAACCACACTGTACAACATTTAACAAGCTGGCTATCACATGCTGCTCAGTTTGCCCTCGTTTTATAGCATTTCAGTACTGCTTCCAAACAAACAAGTTCTGCAATGAAACAAGGAAATACCCTGAATGACTACAGAGCGCTTTTTTCATAGCTACAATTTTTTTTACAGAAGTAATGGACTGGCCATGACCTTCAAATAGTTTCACTGCAGCTAAAAAGGCAAGATTAAAAGCTATACACTGCCTCTAAACTGTTCAGTAAGATCTTGGGAAACAAAGTGAAATCAACCTTCCTTCCAGCACATGAAAAGTCATTTAAAAGGGACACACCACCAGAGCCTACCCTAGAAGCTTTGGTGCAGCCAGTGCTCTGAAGCAATTCAAGGTATTTTTTTCCTGCAAATGACAGAGCTAGGCTCCAGGGAGGGCAGAGCCCTGCAAGAACTGCAGAATCACTTACCAGCATTGCACTGAGAAGCACAGGCTATGACAGAAACAGCTGCTTCTTGTCCCTGGTGGCACCTGAGGTCAGCTGCTGTTCCCTCTGCAGTGACAGGGGTAGCTTTGCTCCCAGACTGTACATTTTCCTCTTCTTCATCCTCACACAGCAATATTTTTATTTTGGCTTTAGCTATGGGGATTGAAAGATGAAGTAGGAGTATCTTATTTTAAGAGAGGAATGTAGATGCTGGATGGGAAGCAGGACTTTTACAAAAAAAACCTAACTGAATAAAACACTACCTGTTTTGTTTAGCATACACTGACCCAGTTTGAGTGCAGGACTTGGGAATATAAGGCAAAGCTCCACCCAACTTAGGGAAGATTAAAAAAGCACCACATTTTCACACCATAGCCTCTACTTTTAAATTGTATGGGATGTTCAGGTGAAAGGAATGAGAGGGATGTGTCTTTACAAACAAGCTGTGAGCCTGCTGGTAGATAAAGCCAGATCCTGATAGGTGAAAGAAGCAATGGGAGGGACCATAAATTCCAGAGGAATTCCACTAATTCCTCTAATTGACACAGGCTGTCACCCAAGGCTGTGCTAAATTCCTGGGTTTAAAGAAAAGGAAGAGAGTCTGGGTGGTGCTGCAGAGCACCAAAATCACTGTGATGAGGTAAAAGCAGTGTCAGAGTATGCAAAAGGCTCTTCAGTTAATCAAGGGATTGCAAAAAATGCCTCTTGCCTCTTCCAAGAAGCCTATCATGTCACCCTCATTTTTTATATGTTAATGAAAAATGCTTAATTCCTCTGGAAAAATTGCAATTTGGTGGCTTCCAATTAGGGAAATATTTTCACTGTAATACTGTAATATCATGACATGTGTGACTGTTACAAATGCTGCTCACTTTTTTCTTATTGAGGTTTTAAACACAACTTAACAAATTGTTCCATTATTTACCAAGTCAGTAGAAATACTTGTTAAAGTCACCATCCCTGGAGCTCTTCATGAAAAGACAGGACATGCCACTTAGTGCTCTGGTCTAGTTGACATGGTGGAGATCAATCAACCCTTGGACTTGATGATCCTGCAGGTCTTTTCCAACCTAAATAATTCTGTGATCTGTGTGATTCTGAGAAAATACTGGGGATTTAATACCTAGAGGATTAATATCCTTCTGCCAGCTTTCAGAGCTAATCTTTCCCCTAAATTATTCCTTTAATAATAAATAAAAATTTGAGTGTTGCAGGATGTTGTTCTTTTCCAACTTTCTTGGTATCCAGCCCGGTGGAAAACCTGTCCCAAGACTGCTGGTTATTAACTGAAATCTTAAAAACAGCATTACTGTAAGATTCACAAATACTTCAGTCCTACTTCTCATCATCATATTTTCAAACCACCCAAGAACTCAACACTATTTTCTTACTGAAAGGCAGCCCTAAAGACAGTACTGACACCTAGAACACAACAGTAATTTTCCCCTTGTAAGTAGAGCCAGTTCTTCTTTGCAGACTATGCCAAAGAGGATTGCTCTTTGATGTACCCCATTTTAATTTCTTTCAAGCATGGGAGAGCAGGAAAAACAAAGATAATTTCGAATATATTGGTGCCATCAGCAAAGAATTCTACTAAAACACAAAAATTAAGGTTTTTTTTGGTTTTTATATTTTCAAGAGTAGTATTAGCAGTATGATGTTGGTTCAGAAGTCAGGTAAGGTCTGTGTTGGCGACTACAATTCTTTTATTGGACATATGTTATGTATTGAACATTTGTTTATGTAGGCACGGACTTAAGAATAACAACACAAAATCAAAAGGCTAAAACTGCAGCTGTACTGAGAAGCAGGCCTGGCAAGTCTGTCTACTCCTATAACTCAGCTGAGAAAAGGGGAAAAAAACTGCCATTATAAGAGAAGAAACATGTTATAAATTATGGTTACAGAACTAGACAATCTTTCCTTCAAGGTCCAAAGCACTGGAAAACCCAGGTTCCCTGTGTAAATGCACAGTGTTTGTTGCAGGAAAGATTTAGACTCTGCCTTATACAAGTGGTTTATCTGTAAGAAAAATTAATAAAACTGTATTGAATCAAACAGTTCTCTTAACAAAAAAAAAAAAATGTATTTCAGAATTATATTTCAAATATAAAAAATGATACACTTAAGCCCAAATAACAACCTACACAAAAGAGAGCAAGTTTCAGCAAACAGTGACCAAGAAAGAGTGAACAGGGAAAGCCAGTGTGAGTCATGACTTTAAGCACTGGTCTTTGCCAGATTTCAATCCTGCTTGCATCAGAATTTTCTCCCAAAGAAGATTCAGGGGATAAAAAGGTAGATAGACAAGGACATGTTCATTCTTCATCTCATAAGGGCAGTTTTCTACAGTTCTTAGTAACAGAAAAAAAAAATATACATTTCCAGAACTTGCACATATCCAAAAAGAAAAAAAAGTCGGAAAACGAGAGGGAGAATAAAAACTAATAAAAGCTAAAACATTATTTTGTAGTAAACAATAGAATATAACGTGCAATAGTGCAATTCCTCCTTTGCTGCTCCAACAATGAAGTCTTGGTAGACAGTCCCCCTGCATGTCAGCGTGCAGCAGCCCAGGTTTAACTGCGTGGCTGCTGGGCACTGCTGGGATTGCCAGGCTTGGGAGCCGAGTCGCTGTGTCCAGCCTCTCCCTTCCCCTTCCCAAGGTGGCGGAGTTTCTGATCCCAGCGCTGCAGGTGGAAAGGCAAAGAAATCACCAGGGAGAACACAGAACCACAAACAGCAGCAAGAGCAGAGAAACAAAACAAAAGTTTAACAAAAGTTGGTGTTTCTAGCATGGCACCCCGCACCGGGCTCAAGGGCGCAGTGAGAGCTTATTGGGGAAAGTCATTTAAATAGTCATTTAAATCCCAGCCTTCTTGTAGCCTCTGTGGGTGAAGGGTCTGACACAAGGCATAATGGCTTCAGCACAAGGGGGACTCACCTCTGAAATAATGAAATTTAAATGAAGCTAATCATGAAAAAAAAAAAGCCAAGGGATTTTTTTTTTGTTAATTTAAAAAAGTTAACAAAGCGACCAAAGAAGTGTTTGAATACAGTTCTAATTTATTTAGCTTTTAACTATTTTTCATAATTATTCAGCAACTATTTTAATCAATTATTTTAATATAGTTATAAGTATTTAAAATTTTAATAATTTAATTATTTTAATTATTTATTTGATTATTTATTTGAATTATTTATTTGATTAATTAATTATTTTAATGATTTATTTGATAATTTGATTATTTAATTATTTGTTTAATTATTTAATTATTTCACTATTTGATTGTTTTCCTTTTAATTATTTAATTTTCAAATGAAGACCGTCTGACACTGGTTTTACAAATGTGTAATCGCAATATTTAAATTTTGAAAAGAAATATTATTTATTTATCTGTTTTGCAGGCAACAGAAATCACATTAAAAAAAAAAAACACGTAATAAATATATTTGGTACAACTATATTTATGTTGATACAACTATATTTATGCTGATGTTCTTGGAAAGGAAGATGATGATGATGATGATGATGATGATGATGATGATGATGATGATGATGATGATAAGTGGGTGGTGACATGGCAGTGTCCTCAAAAACAGAAAACAAGGAGGTAAGTGAGAGGGTAAGTGTGCTCTCCCAAAAAAATCCAACAAATGATGTTACCACCCAAGAACTGAAACTGAGCAGAAGTCAGCCCATGGCAGCAATGTGATATTTTCTCCGTGGCACTGGATTTCCTAGGGTTCTGCCAAGTCAAACAACAACCTGAAATAAGATCCCTGTACCTTCTCACTCCTGTAATCTACACTGATGTGAGAAATGTTCACAGAAAATCTTGCTTTTATAAACACAACAGTATTCTCCTGCTAGTGACCCTCACACTGATGAAGAAAGAGCTGAGTGGAGAAGAAGACTGGTTTGCACAGGCTCAACCATTATGGCAAATGAATGGCTGAGAAACTGTGTCAAAATAAGAATATTCTGTATAAAGTGACACTCCTAATTATGTCAAAACCACTGATACTTTGCAGTGCGTTGAAACATAAAAAAGTAATCCTTCCAGAACTTGGAAGGCATTAGAAAATACTTAAGTCAGAAAAAAAGAGATGTATTTTGATACAGAGAGCTGGGGTTGCTTAGCCTGGAGAAGGGTCCAGGGAGATCTCAGAGTACCTTGCAGTACCTAAAGGGGCTATAAGAGAGATGGAGAAGGACTTTTCAACAAGAGCATGTAATGACAGGACAGGGAGGAATTTCTTAAAACGGAAAGAGAGTAGCTGTAGATTAGATATTAGGAAGGAAATGGTCACTGTGAGGGTGGTGAGGTAGCGGCACAGATTACCCAGAGAAGCTGTGGAAGTGTCCAAGGCCAGGTTGGACAGGGCTTGGAGCATCCTGGGATAGTGGAAGGTGTCCCTGCCAATGGCAGGGGGTGGAACAAGATGGGCTTTAAGGTCTTCCAGCCCCAAACCATTCCATGATTCTATAATGCATGGCTTGCATTTGAGCTCATTGCTATCACATGACTTCCCCATCAGCTTCCTCCCTCAGCCAAGTCTGGAAGATTGATTTAAAATAGTTAATTTAATAGTTAATTTTAAATAATTAATTTTAAATAGTTGCTAATCCACAAAATTTAGTGAGAGCAAAACTCCATTTAAATAATATTAAATCTTGAAAGTATAACTTTGACTGATTCTGAAAAACATTTGTAAAGCCCCTGATCTGTTTGTTTTACTTTAATTCGTATCACCACCCCAACTAAACAGGCATGTCTTGTGGAACACACAGCTTGCCTACAGAGTTAAAAGACTCCTGCAATTTGCTTTTTTGAGACAGAGGTTTTGACTGCTGCTACACTGGGATACTTTGGAGTAATTTAATGTATCCCTTTAATTTACTCAGCATGCAGTTCTAAGTAATACAGCAAATAACACACCAAGTTAGTTTTTGATACATTACATTAATTAACAGGAGGCAGCATATGCATTTTCTTCCCATATATTGAAAAGACAGATGCTTTATAGCACCCCCAACATTTGACTTCTGGTGAGGCATTTTCTTACCTTTATTTTTTTCCCAAGACGTTCCTTCCACTTCTCAGCTATGGAGCCTTCCACCAAGAGTAACCTACACAGCAGGGACAAGCAGTTACTCCATCTGGAGGCTACACAACCCAACACACACAAGACTTAACATCTCTGTGCCTGCAGAGAGCCTTGCCCTCCTCCCTGAACACCATGAAGGAGATGTCCAGACACCCACACCAAGTTTTCCTTCCTTTTGGCTCTGGCACTCAGCTTTATGACAGGGGAACAGCAGCACCAAGCCATGACACGTAAAGTTACCTGGAGCGCTCCTCGTCCTCGTAGCCCATGATGATGTACTCTTCCTTGGCACTGAGAGGTGGACACAGGCAGCCAGAATTGGTGTGAAGGTTTACAGTGTCCTTTGGAATGTTCACTAGGGAAGATTTCAGGATCTCCTTTACTTCCACTACTGCGGTGACGTCGTGGCATTTAGTCTTCACCTCCTTCACTTTAGCCCGAATGACTGGGGAAAAGTCACAAAGAGCATTGTTAGAAGCAGCAGATAATGCAGGTCACTCCTAAACCGTTCTTGGTGACCTCTGGGATTAGTCTTTTGCATGGTCCTTTATCAGAAGCTTAGCTGAACTCCTGCAATGTCTCTGCCTCCATCTCTTCCCTTCATTACTTCACCCTCCACCCAGGAGCTCCAGGCAGCTCAGTATGTCTCTTAATAACATGGTCAGGAGCAGGAGTTATGAACCAGTTGGATTTACATCCTGTTAAAGCTGGGCTTTGACTTCCTTCCTTCCTTCCTTCCTTCCTTTCCTCTTCACCCTTTCCACATTAAATATATTAAATCTATTTCTTGTATGCTCTGCCTCTCCCTTGAGCTGTGACTGTTCCCTCTTTGACTACCTGCAGCACAGATGAGCAAACTTCACCACTCTCAACCTCACACAAAAAGTGAATGAGCATGAAAACTTCTCATATCACTACTTCTGCTGGATGACAGGCCCTTACCTTTTCTTATTCTCTCCAGTGACCCAGCACTAATCTGCTCTGCTCTTTATGAACTCCAAATGCTCCTGATCTTGACCCAATGATCTCTCTAATTGTTTCCTCTCTCACCCTTTCTTTTTGCCTTAAGTTGCACAGGAGGAAAGGTTGCCTTTCAAAGGCAAAGCTTTTCATTCTCTCATGGTGACCAGTGAACTGATACCACATGGAAATGCAAAGCCAACCCAGAGGTCATGCTCTAAAGAATGCCACATCATTCACAGCCTGCAAACAAGAGTCCCTTTCCACACTAAAAACAGGAGACACCCCAAATTCCAAATGTCTCCTATGTGAAAAAGGTAATATAAAAGAAAGAAAACCACTGACTTACACATCTCACTTCACATGGACTGCCCATATCATTAACCAGCATGTATTCCAGGCACATTAAATAACATTGCCAACAAACACTAAATTGTGCATCTAGTACACACAATTTACCCCAAAACCTTTTAAGATCTCAAAATAAAATATTGCTTTAGTTTGGAGGTATTTCAAATGCCTTTTGAAAGCTATTTAATTTCAAAAGCTTGAGAAAATGGACAGGAGCATGCTCAATGACTCTGTCATATGCAGTTTCTGACTAGAGAATAGTCACTCTCATTTTTTTATAAACAAATCCACCAAAATACCATAAAACTGACAAGTGACCAAAAAAGTGTTTGAATACAGTTATAATTTTACAGCTTTTAACAGCAACTATTTTTAAAAGATTGTCTGACTCTGGTTTTATAAATGTGTAATTGTAGTATTTACTATAGAATTGCTACCATTTAAATAAAGCCTTAAAGTTCACTGAGCCTAAGGCTCTTTGCCTGATTAAAAATGGGAAAAAATGAAGTGTTGCATATAGGTAAAGCCTTATAAAATAAGGGCCTTGTTACCCATGTAAAACCATGGCTCAGGCCTGCTACTTTGGCTAAACAGAAAAGGGCTATGGGAAAGAGACTCAGCTGAATTAGAGGCAGAAAAACAAGTTATATAAACATTGTGTGTTCACATTGTGGTGTATGATGGTTGGTTGGATTATGCTTGTTGTGATTTAAATCTGTGTAACTGGTAAAGGCCTAAATGCTCTAAAAGGCCTGGTTTTTGCAGCAAGGAAGGGCCCAATTGTTCAGCTCTTGTCATAGTATTCAGTGGCTTCACTGGCCTAATTGGCTTGAAACAAACAGTATGAAGGAACAGATGAGCCTGGAGCTGTGAAATGCCTGAAGATGAGGACACGTGCACTTTTACAGGTGTTGCTGACAGCATAACACAGCTGGCAAGATGCTCACAGCTGGCTTGAATACACCAGAAGGAAGAGAACTTGCTGGATCTCATGGAGAGCTAGTGGCCATGAAAGCTACTAAAAACATCCCCCTCTGCAAAAGCTGAGCATAATTGAAATCACAAAGGCAGTTCAGGCACAGCAGCCCACAATGTCAATTTTGTTGCATCACTCTTCACACTAGAGGAGTACATGAACCCCAATTGCCAGCACTAAAACTGAACTAACTCACCAAAAATACTCTTGTGCTAACATATTAACCTAATCCCCTCCATCCTTTTAATTTGGAAATGTTTCAGACTACACCTTCCTCCTGTAATAAATAACACTGGGTTACCATCAGTAACTGTGAACTTTTAAGGCTTTTTTAATGAGATCTTTCCCCTTCCTGCAGCCTTAAAAAAAGCTGGGAGCTGGCCAGGCAGCTGCTCTTACCGTAGTTGTAGTTGTTGCGTAGATAAGTCTTCTGGGTAGCCTTTACAGGCTTGCACTTGCAGCGGTCTACAGAAACAGAAAGCTTTGTTTAGGTAGAAAAGAGCATGTATTCAGTGACAATCTTCCCAAAACCTTCAGCTCACACCTAACAAAAATTTCACTGAATTGACTTGCTTACTGCAGCGAAATACTAAAAGCCACAGGGCATTCCTGGCCTATTCTGCTGGGAGATGTGGAATTGTGTGTGAGACCTTAAAGGTTTTTTTAGGAGAAAACCTGACATACTGAAATTTAAAAAAAAAACCAAAACAAACCCAAACCACAACACAACAACAGACACACAGACTTTGAGTCTGAAGTGACAGAATCATCATTTTAAGCCAATTCAAGGTTCAATCCTGGGCTCACAGGTGCTGTAATTCCATCCTTGCAATGCTGTTCTCTCTTCTGCACAAGACTTGAGGAATTCCCTCCTTTCTGTTCATTTTATAATACAGACCATAAGAGAGACACAGAAAGAAAATACTATGGTAGTGCAAGACTGAACACTTTTTTGAACCCTGTGTAGCTCAGATTAGTTTAGCAAGCTGGGATATTCCGGATAACAGGAATTAATTGAATGGTTGCCATTGGAAGGGACCTTTAAAGGCCATCTAGTCCAACCCCCTTGCAAACAAGCAGGGACACCTTCAACTAGATCAGCTTGCTGAGAGGTCCATTGAATTCACCATTAGGAATTGTGTAAATTTTACACAATTTTATTATGACCCAGAAGCCCAGGTTTAATGAAAAGAGATAAATTCTCAGCCCTTGTGGCCAGAAGGATAGCCTTCAAAAAACAACACAAATGAGCACTGTCAGAGTAGAATTTCCAAAGGTGCAGATGCCAGACAGCTGGGAACTCTTAAGAGAGGTAAAAACATTTTCATTAGTGCCCAGGGAATGCTAACACTGAAGCTCCAGACCCACAGTGGTGTTCATAAACACCACTGGTGTTTCAGGGCTGGTTGTTCTACTGCAAATATTTACTTATTTTACACTAGTAACACTATTTTTTACACTAGTAAAATAGGCAGAGCAGCTTTGGTGGAGTAATTTCAAACAGCAGATCCCAGTATTACATATGCATGGCCATCTAGTTTGACATTTGATTTGGCATAAATGGAAGAAAATCCAATGCATCTTATTTCTATACACCATCATTGTAAACATCAATGCATATAAGCTGTTGATTAAGGTAAATCCAACATGAAGAGTCTGAAAACGAACTTTTATTTATTATATAAGATTCCAGTGTATTAAATAAAATTAAGAAAGAGATGCAATCATACAGTTACCAACTTCTCAAATCATTATTTATTTTCCATTGGAAGAATTTTTGTAGTTGAAAATATAAAAAAAAAAAAAACAAAACACCAAAACAGGAAAGAGGAAAACATTTCAAAAGAAAAGTGTATTATTTCCTTGAATTTCAAACACATCCTCAGGAATCTATATATAGAGTCCTACAGACTTTTCTATGTGTTCATGTTAAAATAACAAAAGCAGAGAAGGGAAGTGATTTTTGGCTTCTCTTCTGCCTTTGTGAGCTCATGGATACTGCAGGCCAAATTATAACTCCTTTTATAAGTTGCCTTGAAACAGAGCATGAAAGATGTGCTTTTATGACCCACACTCACACAGGCACCTCAGCACTCAAGTCAAACAAGTTGTACCACTCTACAGTACTTTGCACTGTGTCTCAGGTAAAATAAAATAGCCTAAATTGCAATACAAGAACACAGTCTCACATTTCCTTCAGTTTCAAGGCAACACTGATTAATTTTAGAATATATTTTATTAGTCTAGTTCTATTTCTAAATTATAGACCTGCCCATGTTTTTATTGAAGAACCTCCTAGGTACCCTAGGAAGTTCTTTTTAAAGTTACATTTAAAAGAGCTGTACAAAATGCTGCATTATTCCTAATTACTATTTAGAGATACAGAAACTAACACAAAACTAATTTGCCAGGGTCAGAGCCAGAACCAATTCATCTCTCCCAATTCCAGGTACAGTGATTTTCAAAGGAAGGCAAATGCTGACCTTCCCCCAGGGAGTGGGAACACCCAAAAAATGTGGTTTTAAAAATGTACTGCATGGACTGATGCTGAGGGAAAATCCCATCCTACCTGACAGCCTCCCCAGAAGCTGCCAGAATTACCAGAAGAGCTCAGAGACCACCACAGTACATCCCAAGCACAGAGACAGGCAGCAGAGGCTCCCACTGCCTTTGATTGAGATTAAATTTTCTTTTCAAGCAAATACAGGACTACCAACTGCTCAAAATCTCTCTTTGAAAGCTTCACTCTGTAAATGCCAAAAGACATGAACTACACAGGAGAATGGTCTTCCCCATGGGTTGCTACCAAGAAACATGTGTGTCATCTTAAATATATGTGCATGCATGGCTGAAAACCTGGCTGACCTGTACAGCCAAAAACCTGGTAAATGCTTCCCAGATAAAGGATAAAAAAAAAACAAACCACTCTAGAAAATTTTCTAAGAGACTTTAGAAGCATGTGATCAAGCAGAAAACAATGTGGTTCACTGCCAACAGAGGTAAAATGGTCTCCCAAAAAAACCCCCAGGCAGACTCGGAGGGAAGGTTTTGCCAGCAGACACTGCCAGGGAATAAAATGTGTCTCCAACAGGGATAACCCTTGAGTCCTGTTCCCTGTGACCATGCACAGCAGCACAAGCAATAAGATGCAGAAATCACAAAGCTGAGGATGGGATTTAAAAAAAATACACCAGTTTGCTACTTGCAACACAAATGAACAAAAGGTCTCTATTTACAATGGCAAAACTGTAAATTCACTTTATTGAACATATAAATAAAGCCATTTTGAAACATGGCCTTTTAGGTGGTCCAACTGTGTTTGTCATTTCAAACTGATGTAGCACACTGAACCAGAAATCATGTGTGTACAGTAAAAGGCAGTGATATCAGCAGATATTACATCAGCAAGTTTTCTGTGCATCCTCACCCTATTTTCTAGGTGGGATGTTTTTTTTTTAGGTCTGGTTTTGCCTTCAGTCATTGAAAAGCATCACAGCAGTAACAACATGACTGAAACTTTCCTCTTCCACTGCAGGGTCACTCACTGGAATTACATGCCTTCTGCATGCCTCTGCACAGGCAGCAGTAAAGATATGCTTCACATTTTGGATATATGACATTGAGAGCTTTGCCTTCATGCTGAAAGTGAAGTTTCTGTGCTCTTTGTACAGTCTGCATCCAGCAGGAAATCCCTGCTTTCTCAATGGGACACAATTGAAAAGGGCTTCAAACTATTAAGATAGTAATGTTAGTAACAAATATCTTCAGCAAGTCTTCCAGACATGGTCCCATGCTCAAGAGAATTTAAAGCAAAGCCTGTTAAAAGGCTTGTTTTTATGAGTTTTTTTTAACTGTACCTGGATTTCTAGAGGGTTTGAACTGTGATTTAAAGAACATTTTGCACCAATACAGCTGCCTTCATATTGGGACCTACTGATCAAATTTTTAAACTGTGTTATAAACTGGGCATTGCTAATACAATTTTGCAATTTGGTCACAGAGCTTAATGATGAAATTCTATGTATAGGTATCTAATGTTAGGTTCAACAACCATGCCCAGGTGTTTATACTGTTGGAGTGAACATCAGTGCACACTGTAGCTCATCAGCACCTCTGCAGAAGGAAAGAAAGGTTAATGCTAAGCTTCCAGGTCTCAGATTCTTGACAAAGACATAAGAGGAGAACTTTGGATTGAATCATAATAAAACTCAAGGAAATCTACAGTCACTGGTTTGCTTGAGCAAAATATTCACATTCCTACAATTATTAGCTACCATCCTAGGCTTTGCTTCTTTGCATTGGCAAGTAGTGGTAATCCTCAAGGGGTTTTATTCAGATTTATTCAGTTCCAGCAAAACCAAAACAGAAATAAAAAGCAACAGGAGACATGCTGGAATAAAACCAGGCTCAGAGGGTGCCACCCTCAACTTCCCCAGGCTAACAGGAGTATTGCCATTATCTACAAAGAGTACTGAATTTAATTTGAAGACTTTAAGGTCAGAATGAACCATTATCTTCACTGGTTTTGGCCAGGGAAAAGTCAATTTAATGATTATTAATGAACTCTCTGTTCAAGACAAAACTTCTAGTAAAACCAGCACGGCCCTCTTGCTTTGATGGACATTTTGACCAGCCCCAAATCCCACCTGCCCATGGAATGCAAAAGCACAATCTACAGTCTTCTCAGCCAAGAGTAAGTATTTAAGTAATTATCACTTAGTACCCCCCTTACCTAATTAAATATTTAAAGGATTTGAAAGTCTACAGCTTATGATACAGTTTTATAAAAATGTACTTACCAATGCCGGCGCCTCTACAGTTGCCATTATTAGAATCCATAGGGAAATCTGGCATGGATTTGTAAAACATGGAAAGAAATGTTAGTATTTTTAATATTGGATTATTTCACTACACCCACACGACAATGTTTTCCCTTTCTCTAATATTTAGCAGGTGGAAACTTAATAGCTTCACTAATAAACAGTTTGTAATATTCTAGGGGTCAGTCCAGTGAAGCTGACACAACATCTTACCCAAATTTCACCTGAAACCAGCACATCATGTTAAATGCTGAAGCAGACTAAATATCCCATTTCCATTGCTACAGACTGGCAGGTTTCAGACAAGGGTTGACATTCATGCCATGAATTTTGATCACCTACAGAAAACACATGTAGTGTTTGCATTTAATTAGATGATGAAGGAGAAATTACTTTTGGGGATTTTTTTGGTTACTGAGGAAATCAAATCAACCGACCATAATCATACTGTTGAAGTAAATGCCAAAATAAATGTTTCAGACCTTCCCACACACTGATTGCTCTGAAGGACAGATAAGGAACAGAAGTTTAAAAAGGCACTATGCCCAAAGAACTGCTTTCAGACACATTCATAAGTGGAGAGTGTCCCACATTAGTAAAATGTACCATTTCAAACCTATTTATTAAATCACACAATTTAATGGGTTTGTACATACATTTAATCATGAAAAAAAAATAAAATATGTTAATGCATATAACCTTGAATGAGCTACGGACAAAATAAATGCAAAAAGAACAAGAACTGGGAGAGAGGCAGGATACTTTATTAGAATGGCACATAAAATGGAAAAACAAATAAGCTTTCAAAGAAAAAGCCCTTCTGTAATTTTGCACACTTAAGTCATTTATGCTGCTCTTCCAGTTCTAAAATCTGGCATCCCACAATCAACTTTCTTAGATTCTTAAATAATACTTCACTGCCTTTACAATGTAGAACCAATGTAACAAATGCTCCTCTCTTGCAGCCTGAGCTGTAAGAAAACCAGGACACTCATGATATTCAGTATTCATGATGGCTTTAGATGTGTGGATTAAATGTTAAAGGCCAGGATCATTATTTAATCACAAATTCAATAAATACCTGTTTGCAAGAAAAATAATATTATTTCACTAACCTTCTAATTTTGCATCCTTGTTTAAAAAAAATTAAAATCTCCAATTAATGAATGTTTATACTACTCACAGCAATATAAAACTTCATTTACATAAATGAGGATGCAGCTAAATCACAGTCAGGGCAAGAGTAAAACTGAAAAACAACTAATTCTCTCACATAACAATTAACTTCAAAAAAATTTGAGACTTCAGGAATAATTATTCTAACCAATATAAAGAGCAAAGGGTATAGAAAATAGCACAGAAAGATTCAACAGATGCTCTTTTATATTCAGTATCCTACTAATAGGATAAAGCTAATAATTCACCACATCCATTTTCTTGCAAAGAAAGTTTCAAACCACTATAGGATCTTTGTTTATAGAAAAAAAAATATATTTTTATGAAGCCAATCTGATCTTTGCAATCAGGTACTTCCACAGAACCTCTGAATCTTCACCATGCTGCCTTCTAACAAGGCAGTCTATACAAGCTGATTCTTACTTACATGTTTGATTTTGATTATTCACCTGAGTTATTCTCAATGCATTAAGAACACATTTTATATTGTATCAAATGCATTCTGGTATTCCAGGATGTGATCAAAGTGGAATTGAAATGGCTTCCTTCTGCAAATGGTAAACAAAAGGGTGACCACACTTCTCGTTCTTCCTCTCCTGGGCCAGTTATCTATTGTCTTATTCATTCAGCCAAGCTGTAGCTTTAAATCTACAATTCCTTCTGATGTGGTAAAAGCATCTGCTCCAACTAGAGGCAAGAGGTCTGCAAGATCCTCCAGCCACCAGCCACAGAGAGGTGGCCATACAGGCCTCTCTGTGTACCTAGGACTGGCCTAGGTATTTCAGCACTCTGGGCATCCAAAACCCCTGCAGAGAAAGCTCTCCAGACCCACTGCTCCTCTCACTCAGTCACCAGAAACATTCTCAGGTTTCCTTGAAGGCTCTCTGCATATGACCAAGCCAACTCCTCTGGCTTTTCATGTGGCCCAGCAAGCTAAAATTCCTACCAAGACAGGAATTTCAGGGATAGTTTGTTGAAACCTTCAAAGCACATTCCCCATTCCATCAAAATTGTTACTGGGGACAGGAAAAAAATCTTCCTCACAGAGAAGGCAAGAGAAGTATCAGATTAAATGCTGACCATCTTCCATCCACAGAAGGAAAAAGAAGCCCTGAAGTGCACTGTCCCTAGCCAAACCAAGGATGGATCCAAGCAGGCGTGACTTCATGGTGCTTGAGCAAACCTAGTCCAATTCACATTGAAATCAACTCAAAATAAACCAGAGCCCAGTGAAGGGTCCCCAGCCTTCCCTGGCCCGTGTGGAACATGATGCTCGTGGGTGTTGGCTGAGGAATTGTCCTTTGAGCTCACACCAACAGGAGGAGGACTGGTGAGCACTTGATGTGGCCAGTATAAACCTGGTCCTGCAAACAAGCATGGAGCTCACCTGCTGTATGCCAGATGTTCCCCTGCACTCTTAGTGCACAACTTCTTCTTAACCAAATTACAACACACCCCAGCCTCCACACATCCCCTAATTCTGCACTGCCAGGTCACCTGTCCTACCCCAAACCAGGAACACCCAATGTGTGTGCAGCCAGAGTAATTCAGTGTGCAAAGCACCCACTGATGGAAGTGCCTGCACAAAGGGAGCACTGCAGCCTTGCCATCAGAGCATTGTGTCCACCAGTGAGCAAAGGAGGGCTGAACAGGCACTGATACATCACCTTGTAGTTTATTTCTGGGCTTGGGAGGGCTTGGGCCAGGCAAGTATTGACCTTGCCTTGATGCTTATCCTTTCCAATGCACTCACGCCAGTTCAGGGATGACTGGTTTCTAAGATGGACAGGCTTATGGAGGGGACTGGAGACCTCTGCCACTGTATGACACCTCTCAGGAAAGTCCTCCCATTTCTCTGACCCTTTCCCCAGTGAAGCTCATACAGGCTGGTCCCTGCAGGGACAGGAGATTGGAAGAGGCTCCAGGCCAGGCCTGCCAGCAGCAGACCCTACATGTCACCTACAGACACCACTGTCAGATCTCAGGTGGCTGTGAGCACCCAGCCAGCCCCTGTCCCTAGCAGCCTGATGGACAGAGGCCTCTCCCAACCAGGAGATGTGCCCTGCTGAGACCTTCAGCTGTAATGCAAAGGAGAGGAAAAAATGCTATTTAAAGAGCCCCAAACAACTGACTTCCTATTGTTCCAATTCTCTGCACGGGCAATCCCTCTGCCAAGTTCTGTCTATGCAAAGCAATCCTTCTGAAATAAATACCTGTCAGTGATGATTAGCAGGATTGCCAAAGAGGGGGATACTATCCAGAGGTCAAATCCAAAAGTTTCCTATTAAATTTTGTTTAGGAGCAGGGGACAAAATCCAAACTGTTTTTTCCAAGATGCCATCTTAACTAATTGTTTTTCAGAGGGATTTTCTATAAAACAAAACAAGAAGAGCTAAATAAAAGCCACTTACACAGTAAGTGTGCAAAATAACTTTTGGGTTTTTTACACAGTAAGTGTGTAAAATCCAGGGGACTCAGCCTACAAAGGCAGCTGAACAGTAGTGAGAGTACCTAACACCACTGGTGTTATCTTCATTACTAAGATTTAAATTCTCTGATTTACCTCTCCTGTCCTGTTTCAGGCTTGAAGCTTGTAATCATTGTGTTATTTAACTGAGAAATCAGGCTGCTCCCAAGTTTTGAGCAAAGACCTAAACAAATCCCAACTTTATAAACAATAATATGGGCATGACTGCTTGTCCTTAGCACAGCCTGTAACACTCCCCCAGCACCACTGTGCACATCAAACTGCTCTAAGTAAAGCTAGGAAAAGACTGAGTCAGAAAACAGATTTGATCTGGAACTTGGAAGCCACTGTTTTGGAAATTAAGTTAATAATATATAAGAAACAAGCATGAGAAATGGCTTGTTCACTTGTCTGTTAAGCCTGCAGTGCCAAATTAACATACTGGGTTACTATGAACTCATCCAGACAGACATGGAGGACTTGGGAAACATGGAGGAATCATGACTTAACATAAGATTTAAGAAAAGAGGTGTCCCTCATGTGAATAATCTGTCATTTTCTTTAATGTTTAAGAGATGATTTTAAAAAAAAAAAAAAAATCAAAGTTCTCTTTAGACATCTTACAATAGTTTGGGTGTTAACTACACATGGTTGATACCTTGTGAAGTGGCTTCCCTTTTCCACAACCTCTTTATTAACAGGCCAACATGCCTTGAAGCAATATTCTTATCTAAATAAGATATGGTGAGACAACCTGCCTGACAGATCTGTCTTCCAATATGCAGAGTACACATCACACTGCTCTGTTGCTAGTTCCCTCTTCAAAACAGGAATAAACATTTCACTTGAGACATAAACACTCTGCTAGGCAGTAGCAGCCACAGCACACATGTCAAATTTTTAGTCAGCACCCCAATGCCAACACTGGCCACTTATTACCTGCTAAACTAAAGACAGATCCTGCCTCTGAAATTCTAGATTTGAGACAATTTTGTCCCTGCTGCTTCACAGACCTAAGAAGGTTTGACAGGGGCCTGAATGAGGGAAGAAGATAATCTGATAGATTGGAGGAAGAATAAGCACATGCATGTGAAAACTGAAACATATGAAGCAGGTGAACAGGACCTCCCAGAGATGTAAGACAGATGCCATAGGAAACTTCAGATATTATCATGCACTAATCTGAAATATGGGGTGTTAATGTATTGTCAAGATGCTCTTTCATCCTCCATCCTGGATGATGATCTGTTGGATCCTCCACAAAAAGCCAAAATATTCAGCATCACACTTGCCTCTACAACACCCACACCATGCCTGCAGCATCCCTCTGCTTTCTGGCTGTTAAAGGAACCCAGATGTTTCCCAAAGAGAATAAAAAATCAAGAAACCTACACTTCCCACATGACACTTGTTTTAATGTCACTGGTCTCTGTAAGGTGAGGAAGTTAAGACCTCCCCATCAGCACTCCCACTCAGGTTTTGGAGAGCAGCACAAGCCCAGGGGGTGTGCACAGCTATTCCTCTAACTGAGCCCAAAAACACAGCACTGTTGTCAGCTTTCTCCATCACAGAGAGAGCAGCAGCTGCTTCACCCCTTCACCCCACACCTTCAGCATGCCTTCACCTTGGTCCTGCCTTGGCAGGAAGTGTCTACACCTTTCTCACCACCTGGGCTCAAATGGAAAGACGTCCTACAAGACATCTGTGGTGTGCCTCAACAGCTGAAAGTGAACTTCTTACTGAGATTTATCACAGATTTTACCAACCATGTTGTTCCTCCGTATTTTTCAACAGCCACAGGCTACTGGGATGCAGGGAATATAACTGATGGAAACTGGGCTTGTGAAGCCAGTCCCTGCTCTGACAAGGGCAAACACTGACTGCATCATCCCTAAGGCTGCTCCCTTATGGAAGGGACAAGACAAATGTCCTAATGTTCATCAGCAATAATGCAGAAACCTCAAGAATAAAGGAAACAGCAGAACCCTGTTACAGGTAGCAGAAGAATGAAAGTAAAAACAAGATTTCACTTCTGAAGAATAGAAAAAGGCCCTTCTACAACAGAAAGCCATGAAACAATGAATTATATTTCTGCTTGTTCTATTAGATGTAGTTTACAGACAGCAGAAGGCAAATAGGAGCAGGTATTCTGCATGCTACTCATCAGGCAGCTGGTTATTCACGTCTTCTACTGAGCTGCAATCCTTTATTTGGAGAATTGGATTTGAAAGTGTTCACCTTACCTCTTCCTAGAACAGGAATCCTTCCCCCTGCTTTCTAAAAGAACAGTTTTATTCCCTCAAGAAGGATTCTTTCAGTCTGGTGCATAATGCATCAGTTCAAAATATTCAGCCCAGAAATGAGAATGTCATCAGGTTCTCATTCACTGAAAGAGAGTTTTCATGGATCTGGCCCTGGAATCCCTCAAAGAGGTTATTGTACTGCTGAGGTCCTCAGAAATAGGTAACTCGGGGGCGATTTCAGCCAAGCTTCCTCCCTCCAGACTTGAATGTGATTGCTTTCAAATTGCTGCAGACCTGCCAAACCCAGCTCATGCTGGAGCCATTTTTAAGGTGGTTTTGAAAGCACCTCAATGCTGCAGAGAAAGGTGCTTGGTGTTCAAAACCACATCTCCCCAAAACTACCCCAGCAGGACTGCAGCCCTCAGAGAGCAGCAGCTGATGGCAAAAATAGATGGTTGTATTCATGGGCTGGGGAAAAAAAGCAGGAAAAGGCCAGAGGGAAGCAGTTAGAAGTTGGAAATAGCATTAATGAGTGGAGATACAAGGGCATGGAGGTTTCAAGAGGTCCAGAGGATAACGGAGTCAGAGATGGAGTAGAGTTTGTCTGGCCTGTAAATAAATGGAGATGGAGAGAGCAGCTTACCTGGGAAGGTTGAGCTGGGGAGCACGGTCAGGAAACCGAAGCGTGATATTTTGTTAGGAGAAGAAAACAGGAATTACAGCGTTTGGCATTACTGGCAGTGGGAGACATAAAGCATTTGGTAGTGGGACAGAAGCACAGTAAAATACTGTGCTGAGCACAGCACGAAAAATCCCCCTTTCATTCGCAGGCCACTGCTGGGGGAGGACAGAGAGGTGATATCCACTGCTCCCAGCACTGCAGCTGTGGGCACTGAGGGAGACAGAGGGGTGCACAACAAGCTCGTGGGGTGCATGGGTGCTGCTCTGCTCTGACCCCTCTGGTCTGCTCTCCCACCCCAGCACTGCTCTCTTGATGGAGAGGTCTGGCAGAGCCACCAGCACTGCAACTTTGCATCAAACAGAATGGTAGCCTGGTTCCACCAGCAGCAAATGCTTTCCTGAAAATATACAGGAACTGTAGTCACTTTGTAAAAGGTCAGAGCTCACTCGTGATAACCACCCACTAGCTTGCTTTAATTTCCTGTTCAGCAGATCCTCGCATTCAATATCTCTGTGGTGCTCAGCTCACCACACTGGAGCGGTGTCCTGCCAGCTCCTCCAGCCCAGGGACAGCTGTGACAAGAGCAGGATCCCCGAGCCACAGCAGGTTTGTGGCATGGTGGTAGCCCGAGCCTCAGCAGTCCTCACCTGACTGTGCAGAGATGCTCCTGCCTCCTGCAGCACTGCTGGATGGCAGCCAGACACCCAGCACAGCCTTCCCGTGGGATCACAGCGAGCTCAGCTGGTGGAACAGGATGCACCGAGGGGCTCCCGCAGCCCCTCTGAGGCCACAGCGGTCAGACACCATCGGGAATGCACCGGAGATGACTCGGGGGCAGAAGGCAGCATCTGGCTCGCTTCAGGGATGTCGGGAACAAAACACAATGGAAGGCTGCACTTCGCTCACCTGCCTACAATTCTAGAGCGCAGGGACCTGCTGGGGAACCTGCGCTGTAACCTGTACCTTCAGTGCTGACCACTAAGATGAGCATGTTTTCTCCCCTGCAGGTGTGCGTGTGCCACCACTGGCATAGGAAGCGGGTGGGAAGACCCCAGCCCCACGCCAGCTCCTGCCTGGGACTCCTCCGGGCACAGATCTTTCCCCAAAGTCTGCAGTGGTGGCCTCGTGTGGGAAGGGAGCGACCTGCTCCGGGTGGGAGCGGCTGGAGACGAGCAGAGAGGAGCAGAGAGGAGCGGGGCAAGGAAGGGAAGCGGGCAGCCGGGGGCTGCCCCTCACTCGGGTGGCTCTTCATTCTCTGCCAGCACCCGCTGGATCACCGAAGAGCGGCATGAAAGCGTTTCCCGTTGGTGTGGAACGAGGCCCGCAGCTCCCACACTGTAGGCGATCCCCAGCACGGTGGCGGGGCTGTCACTTGTCACACACACACACTCTGCGCACAACAGCAAAACTTTCCCAGCAGCGGCGCGGCCGCTAAAGGCAGGGAAAAGACGGCAAAAGAGCGGAGAGCAAAGCAAAGAGAAGGCGAGGGCGCTCGGAGGGGAGGCAGGGCTCCCCCGGCTGCCGGGCCGGGCTGCCCTCCCCGCCCGCCGCCCATTGTCCCCGGGCCGGTGCCGGTCCCCGCGCACTCACCCGCGCCCTCGGCGGTGACGATGGCCTCGGGGGAGATGCAGACCCCGCGGTCGTAGACCGGCAGCTCGTCGCAGGCCAGGCTGTCGGGCCAGGCGTGGCCGTAGCGGAGCAGGACGGGCTCGCAGCCGGCGCGGGCGCGCTCGCAGACGGACTTGCAGGGCTTGATGGGCTCGTGCTGGAAGTCGATGGTGCAGATGGGCGCGTACATGGCGCAGAGGAAGAAGAGGAGGTCGGGGCTGCAGTTGGTCCCCAGCAGCCCCTCGAACTGCTCCATGGCCAGCACGGCGTTGGCCTGCGTGCTGTGGTGCAGGTGGTTCGGCATCTTGGTCACGTTCCAGGGCAGCGGCTTGCAGAGCGGGATGCGCACCGGCTCGCAGGCCGCTCCCCGCCCCGCCGGCGCCCGGCCCAGCAGCAGCAGCCCGGCCAGGGCCAGCGCCGGCCACGCTCGCCACATGCCGCGGGCCCCGAGGTGAGCGAGGGGCCGAGCGGGCAGAGCGCGGCTCGGGGCGGCTCCGCCCGGGCTGGCTCGGCCCCTCCGCGCTGCCCCCGCCGGGCCGCACCGGGTCCCGCCCCGCCGCCCGGCCCCGAACAAAGGAGAGCCCCGAGCGGGGGAGAGGCGGGGGAGCGCTCGCTGCCAGGGAGAAACTCGCCTCGTCCTCGCCGGAAGGCGAGCGAGCGCTTAAACTCTTCCCCAAGTGAGAACCTTGCTTACTTTTTCAGGTTTCGGTCCCAGTCTCTGGGAGATCTACTCGTATCTTCTTAGGAAATACCTATTTTTATTTTATTTATTTATTTTGCACACGCTATGCTGATTGCGAATGCTTAATAAGCAGGAGGTGCGCACCTCCGTGTCAGCTAGGCATAGCGATGGGTGAGCAATTTTAGAGGACAGCAATAATATTGAGAAGCTTAAAAACGAGGGAGATCCGGCTGAGCAGCTGGGGATGCTTTCTTTTCAGAAGGTTAAAAAAAAAATAAATTGAAGAGGCCAGGTAATGTTTAAGATACCTTGCAAAACGGTGGTGCAGTAAAGGGAGGTTCGACTTGATCTGGGAAAAAGTGGCTTCAGATAATCGTAGAATCACAGAATATTCTGAGTTGGAAAGGACCTTTAAGATCATCTAGTTCCAACCCCATGGCATGGACAGGGACACTTTCCACTAGACCAGGTTGCACAGAGAAAACAAGCTGACATTTATTAGCTGAATAAATTATTGCCAGTTATAAACATAACGAGCAACTGCTTGATCAGGCATTTGTTATTCCAGTTTCTGCCCCTAAATCAAAACTGTGAGTAGAAACCTGTCTGCCACAAGCCAATGCTCAGAAGCCAGACAAAAAAATGTGAACCACAAATACAGACTCACAAACACAGGGTCTGAAGCCTGGAAAGGCTCTTCTGCAGATTTTAATTTTAATTTTATGACTGAAGATGAGACCTTGATCCCTTTAACTCAGCTGGTAATGTCCTGGTTCCAGCAAAGGCACATGCCAAGCAAACAACAAGTTGTAATACAGCCAGTGGCATAGAGGTACCTTTTATTTGCCCACCTCCACAGATGCTAATTTCAAGGACCAAAACCTTGAACTCCTGGAAGGAAATTTGGGCCTCAAAGAGAGGCAGAAATATTCATACACATACAGTGTTCATGTGGCAGTCTTAGGAGCCATCAGTCAGGCTGCCCATGACCCTGTGAGTGGATTGCAAAATATCCATGAAGGCAAGCAAAGGGAAACTTGCTCATCTGCAGGGGGAATTAAAGAGAGAAGTGTTTTTACTCATCTTAGCTCTTCAAATTTAGTCACAGCACAGCCTCAGGTCTGAGTTTTCCCTAGCAGTGTAAAAGAATACATGTTTAAAAAGCATGTGGTGTATGAAAAGCCTTACCCAGCTGGTTGGGAAATGAATATATTGGGGACCTTGTCTGACAGCAGTCAGTGTGAGCAGTGCATCCCTGAGAATGAGCCCAGAAAAATGGGCCAGAGCAATGCAAATTACCCATTGACATAAATGAACATACTTTTCTACTTCAATATGAAATTATCCCATCTCTGTATTTTATTTCTGGGTTTTTGGGTTTTTTTTTTTCAGATTGAAAATTGATAATTACACAAAACAGTTTTAAAAATATTTCCTGTGCTTTGGGGGAAAGACCATTGATAATAGTGAATATTCCCATGCCTGCAATAAGGCTATCAAGTCCATAAATTTAATTTTTTAGCCCCCAGTCTACATGATCTACACGAGAGGACATAGTACTTC
The DNA here is from genome assembly GCF_001522545.3 of Parus major. Taxonomy (NCBI): domain Eukaryota; kingdom Metazoa; phylum Chordata; class Aves; order Passeriformes; family Paridae; genus Parus; species Parus major. The sequence continues at coordinate 4,793,081 of NC_031776.1, forward strand.
TTTATTTAAACAGTAAAATTACTGAAAATTCATTCAGAACAGCAAATGCTGGCATCCCCATGAGATCACAAACACACTAAAACACGTTCCTATGCAATGTGGCTTTACATTTCTCATGTTGGTATGAAGATACACGCCGTGCCATCAGGAGCAGAGCACTGCTCACTGCCCTGCTCTGCTGGCAGGCTCCTGGGAGAGAATCAGCTGCCAGCAGGACTGGGGGCTGCTGGCCCACAGGGCTGTCTGCATCCATTACCTCTTAATGCTTCCACTATAAATCAACTTATACGAGGTGGTAAAAATTCACCTCTGGCTGGAACTAGGAAATCTGATTACTGACCTGAAACACTGCTATTTTAACCAAACATTTACACCCTCCCCCGAGTCTGCCAAGTTATTTTCTGTTATACAGAAGGTATGGTCAGTCATGACACCTTTTTAAACAGATGAGGAGTCTGGTAAAGCAGAAAAAGAGAGAGTGAAGAGGAGGGGTCTGGTTTCGTGCTATCAAAATGCAGCTACAGTGCTCTGCTCTGCAGGTAGAGTTACACTAGCAGGAAAATAAAATGGCTAAAGGAAAGGCACCAACCTACCCCCTGTCTTCACATGCACCAGTACTGCTAATTGGAGCTATAATAGGTGTACCTACTGAAAATGGTGATTTTGTATGTTAGCTGAGAAAGCATGTGCTGTGGTATCTGACATTTTCCACCAGTCTCAAAATACAAAGTAGCTTTTGCTTGGGGTGAGACCACAGTGCTGTCAGGAATTTCACCTCCTTCTCTCCCACCATCTTCGTCAGATTTATGAAGAAAAAAAAACTCTTCCTACAGGTTCCATCAACATAGAAGGGGCAGTGCTAAAACTCTGGGGCTGGGTTGTGACAACAGTCAAATTCCTTACCTTGAACAACTCCAAAAGGGCTTAGTCAAATTATGATATCATCATTCTATCAGCTTGATGTCATGCATGAGCAGCAAGAATTTCTTAATAAAAGTATGCCCAGGCAGCAGTCTGAGATCAGCACTGCATGCCTTTGAGTTTCATGGTAGGCTTTGGGGGGTTGGTACTAACCTATAAGCTTACAGAATAATAATACAGCCCATAGTGTCACACAAAGTCATTTCCTAGAATAAACAAGAACTCAGTGGGGTTGAGGCCTAAGGCAGGGATTTGCCTCTAGAGTAGCTCATACAAAAATGACAGAAAAAGGTGTTGGTATATTATTATTATTATTATTATTATTATTATTGTTATTATTATTATTATTATTATTATTATTCCCCACAAGAATCGCCCTAGCCTACAACAGTGCATAGTGCCTGGACTCCAACTTATTCATCCATAACCCCATTTAAAAAACCCAGTTTGGTTGCCTTGGAGTGCCATGAGGATGGATTTCAGCAGGAGGTGGCAGGATAATGCTCACAGCTCTGGGGATGGCCAACCAATTTTATTTGGGGATACAGAAACAGCAGAAGGAGGAGGGCTGCAGAGAGGATTGGAAAAGGGATTGTGGGCTTTGTTGCACCTTTCCCCAAAAGGAAGCTAAAAAAGGAACCGCTTCCAGGCGCCTGGAATTAATTTATTTCTTTGTTGTTTTTTTTCCTTTACATAGTATCATTTCTCTTCTCCCCCTTGTTTTTCTCTTGAGGCAGATAAACAGCAACAGGCTTAAGAAGCAGGAGCTGGGTTTCTGAGATGCTTTGATGTTCAGCTCCACTGTTAGAACTGTCTGTTAGGAAAACTTCATGGCTTGAAACACAAAAATACATCTATTTCAAATTTAAGCTAGAACAACTACATTAATGAACAGAAATGTAGAAATATGACCTCATTAAAAATAAAAACTGAAATCTGAAGTTTTCTTTGCAATAGTAAGAAACACATAAAGGTTTGGTCAAGATTAACATGTTGCAGTCAAGGCAGTCCCAGGTGTATTTGTTAGTATCAGTTTTATCCCAGTCCCAGCTGTATTTGTTAGTATCAGTGTTATACCCCAAAGTGTTATAATCTCCCTTTAGAGGTAAGAAACATCCCCATATACACACCCCAGCATCTTACCTCTATAAGCAAAGGGTGCTTATAGGCCAGAGGAGGCACAGGGAGGATGAAGGACCAGCTCCCACCTTCCCTGGCTTGGGGCAGAGTTCAGTAGATCAACAAATCTGTATTTACATTTCTAAGAGGTATTAAGTACATGCTGTGGATGCATTTAATTCCATAGTCTACAAGTGGTTGAGAAATGAGTATGTGTCCCAAACAAACTAGAAATGACAGGATAAAAGGGAATGGCTTCAAGCTGAAAGAGAGCAGGTTTAGGCTGGTATTGGAAGAGATTCTTGGCTGTGAGGGTGGGGTGGCCCTGGCACAGGCTGCCCAGAGAAGCTGTGGCTGCCCCTGGATCCCTGGAAGTGTCCAGGGCCAGGTTGGAAGGGGCTTGGAGCAATCTGGAATAGCAGGAGCTGTCCCTGCCCATGGCAGGGGTGTGGGGTGGAATGAGATTATATTTAAGGTCTCTTCCAACCCAAGCCACTGTATGGTTCTATGAATTTTGGAAAGGGAAAATCAGAGATCAGGAAAAAATGCAGAACAAGGGTGTTATTTTTCCTGGTCTAACAACTGCCCTGAAGATGCAGTGGCCTGTGTGCAGGCACATTTGTATTTTGGATACCACAAACTTCATTAGCAGTGGAGGGAACAGCCTACATTAGGCTGCAAGCTCTAGGTGACATTATAAGAAACCATCTCTCCACTTTCATTTTGCATGTTCTGCCAGAGCCTTCCCATCAGTGACCTTTAGCAGTGTTCAGAGGAGACACAAGCTCATTCTGTGCTTGGGGGGCTCCCCATCATCACTGCTTCAGGCTGCCCAAGGACCCAGTGGGCTGCTGTTTATGAACCAAAACTGCTCTTTATGGTCTGGTCCTGCCCATTCCAACTGAATAAAAGGTGCAGAAGTGACTGTATCTATTCAGGATGTTCCCAAGGATAAAACTAGCTGAGAAAAATACTTCTTTAGAACAGGTTTTTGTTGTCCTGTATCTTTCTTTGGCAATCTCAGGATTACATGTGATTTAATTTACTTATATACACTGCCTTAGAAAAACAAACACAAAACCACAAACCAAGAACAACCACACAACTAACTGAAAACTAAACCCTAAAATACTTCTTACATACCTGTTACTAAAACCATAAAATCATTGGCTTACAGAGTCATAAAAATGGGATTTATTGTATATTTCCTGTTTCAGCCAGGGTCTTGTTACAACTCCCTCAGGCAGATAAAACACGGGGGACTATTAACTTATTCTAATAATCTTTCAGGCTTCTCCATGGATGGTGTGGAAGTAGCAAAGAAAAAAAGGTTCTTTTAATGCAGTATTTCAGACAGTAATATTTGGGGCTGTTTTTATTAGACAGATCATTATTAACTATCCCTTGCTCTTGGGATCTGCATGGCTTTTTTTTTTCATAGTAATATTTGCTCAAATTGCCACTGCTCCTGAATTCCCAGGGGAAAAAACCAACAAAAACAAAACTATTTGCCCAGTGTTTTGCATCCACATTATTGGTAAAATTAGTAATATGACTAGGAAAATATGCTGCTTTATCTTTAGACACCAAGAAGCCCAAGTGACATGTATTTCAAAGACAACATTATGCCAATTCTGTATGACAGGCTTTAAGTCTCTCCACAGAGACACATATCTCTCCCACAGCAGTCTCATTTTGCAGAGTGATTTTGTTTGATGGTTAGGACTTTTCCCAGATTTTTTTGTGGCCATGTCAGGGTTTACAGCTTTACAGTACTGAAATTTGCTACCTGCAATGCTGATTTTCCACCTGGACATTGGAGCTTGGATTAGTGTTTCTATGGGTAATCACTGCCAGATTTATTGGATGTTGTATTCTCAAAGCCCTAAGCCATGCTGAAGGGACTTACAGCAGAAGACAGAAAGCTGATCCTCCTGATGTGTCTTAGCAACCTTCCCCCAAATCCTCCCAGCTCATTTTCATTGTAAAATATTGTGCAGATGCAAGCCAAGAAATTCTGGTGGAACAGAAATGCTCCTGTTCCTTGCATTGCTGAATTACAATGTCAACAGCTTTCCTGACCCCTTGGCTTAGCACCAAGAGTGCATCACTTAAAGCAAGGGATACAACTGCCATTTTTTTCCTTTGGGAGAGCTCACCTTAAATTCAGAGGCGATAAAAGCACAGTAAGTTGGTTAGTTGGGTTAGTTAGCACAGTACCTGAGCTCCTGGACTTCAAACTGGGAAAACATTTGTATGTGTTTCTCACTTAATCCCACTGTCCCTGTCTGTGTGAATACACCAATTCCTCAGGACAAAGATGAACAACCATCTACAGTCACTGAAGTAATGATTGACTTCAGTGTAATTAATGTCCTGCAGGCAGTTGTTGCTCCACTGGTTGTCCTGCTGCTGCATAGGAAGGGACACAAAGGAGGATGCTTGGCTGCTTTCCTTGCCAGCATACAGTTTTTTTTCATTTTTTTTTGGTTTAAACTCCTGCTCAAGTGTTTATGACTGTGAGATAGCATCCGTGGTAGCATTATGTACAGACATTTAATTTTAATATGCATTCAATTTGTTACTCTAATGTGACAAATTGCTGTATTCTATTACAATGACCACGCAGATAATAAAAAATACATCTCTCTCTCCCACTGTGGGCCATGACAGAGACACAACCACATCCCCTGAATCCTCTCCAAGTTATAATTGCTTCCAGATGGAGTGTTTAAGACAAAAAACCCCAAACCCACAGAGGTCTATAGTACTCTACACATTACACAGCATTTCTAGTCTGGCCCCTGCAGAAATAACTTGAGAGGCCTAGCTTAAAGGCAATAACCACTCCAAATTTAATTTTGTTAAACCATAAATTTACTATTTCAGATTTACAGCCTCTCTGGTTGCATGGCCTGAGCTGCTGCTTACCCAGATTTATTAGCAGTGCCCAGCAGTATTAAGTCCCAAATCACACCCATGCCTAAAAATAAGCCCTGTACAAAGAGTTGAGTTTTGCAGTACCAGCCTAACATCACCAGGTGCTGAAACTCAGACTCATCTCTCATTTCACTGGGAGCTGATTGGGTTTGATGCACCAAGGATCAAGTAACACCCCTAAATAGAAGCCAGCCCAGTTTCTGTGTATTTTCACTTGTGTTTTTAGCCATTGGGATCTCTAAGGGTTCACTATGGAAAATTCAGCAAATTTGGGAGAAGAATCACCTTTCCTGAGAGCTCCTAACACACTTGCTGAGCCATACAAAGAGCAGATGCTCCAGCAAGCTGAAAACTATGAAATCTAGCCCTGGAAAAACAATTTCATGTTAAAAATCTAACCCCCACACAGAAGTTCTTAATTTTCCCAGATTAAGGTTCCAAATTTCCTTATCTGTATGCCTCACTTGCCCGGTGCTCACTCAGACCCTTGCACAGCTGACAGAGCTTTTCACATGAGTAGCTCCTGAGTGCTTAATTTTAATTTCACAACTCAATTTCTCATCCCATCTCTGATTTACTGAAAAGCCTTCAAACTGGGGAGAGTTGCTGAGGCTGCAGCTGCTGCTGTGACTTTGTCACGGTGTCCCATGTTTTGCCAGTTTATTTTTACTTCTGTGAGAGATAGCAATAAAAGCAGAAAATAGAAAGATACCCCAAAATTAAGGAAGAAAGGGTGGTCTGTGAGCATAAATCCACACAATGTTTCAGTGTGAAGCCATTAGACATTAACATAATCCACAGCCTAGTCTAATATAAGTGGCCAATCTCTTAGAAAATCTTGTTTTTCTGCAGAAGCCTTTCCTTGCCCACCACATCTTTTGGACTCTTGCAGCAGTCCAGAGCCTGCCTAATGATTTACAGTCCCTCTGAAAAATGCACCAGGCTATGCTGAAGCCCTACCCCCCTCAAAACAGTGATTTGGGGGATATTTTGGGAACTCTAGGACATTCAGTTCTTTATCCCACACACACTTTAATTGTGGTAGAAAAAAAATCAGAGCTACCAAATTATTACTATGCTTATTTTTCTCCAGTTTTACCCTGATGACATTAAGATTTTTTTTAACTAAGATTTTTTTTTAAAAAAAGGTTAAAAAATAGGGTGACAGTGTTGAGAACTAAATGTTTTAAAGGTGCTTTAGTTCTCTACTCAACAAACCTCCACAGCTCAACTAATACCAAGGGGAAAAGCTTTTCTAGGAAAAAAGTTTTTCTAGAAAATATTTATAGGTTTTAAGTGTTGCCATTCTCCTGTCCCTCCCCTAGTACTGCTTTCACAAGATCCATAAAATTAACCTTCCAACCAGCTTTTCTCAGGGTAGGGTGTGCTGCTGGGTTTCTTTGCCCCCACCTTTATGGAATCTTTGTTCTTAAAACAATGTTGCTTTTTCTCCCCCCTCTGAAGCCACAGATTTGCTTACTAAAATTGGAAACACAAATCTTTTTGTAGCAGTGTAGCTCACATACACACAAATATTTGCCAGTTTAACTGGGTGGGAATAAACTTGATCAACACTTTGTGGCTTAAAAAAACTTGTGTATTTTACCTGCTACATGCTCACTAAGGACTAATGAAACACCCAATGAGCCCATCCTCTGTTTGCAGGGCTGCCAGTCACCACGCTGGAATCATCAGAATACATATTTTTTTAGAAAAAGCCATTTTCCAGTACCATGGGATTTTTTTTTGTTGGGAGCTTTCCTTAGGAAGAAGGCAGCAGGGGTTTTATCTGCTTTGCATCTCAGCTCCAATGCTTTTGCAAACTATCCTCACAGCCCCATTCCACTTGGTTCAAGCAGGATAGTTTTAAAATGGCCCTCAGAGGTAATCACTGCTTTTAATTTCCCTCTGCTCTGCACACCAGGGTTTACAGGGACCTTAACAGCATGTACACCTAGAAGCTGGGATCCAGGCACCTCAGTGTGATGCCAGGGGCTGTGTCATTAACTTGCAGTTCTCCATCCCCATCTCCTACCTGCAAAATTACAGTATAGATATGCAATTACTCTTTTGCAGCTTGCTTCTTCTGCTAGTAACTGGGATTTTAGGAAGCTCTGATGTGATGTTGGTTTTAAATGCTCCAGGACTCTCCTTGAGAAGCATGTGATACCTATGACAACTGTGCTAAGTGTCATCTCTGCCAAGAAAATCCACAAAAGATGTTCACTTTACCATCTGGAGAGAGATTTGAAACAAATGAACCTGATGAAATGGTGTGACAAATGTCTGACCCAAACACCTCTTAGCAAAGGACTGTGACCACCACCAACCAGTGCCTGGGGTGCCATGGATTAGCCAGCAAACAATTAGTATGATATGATAAAATTCAAATGCACTGTAACTTCCTTGTTGCTAGTTTTTGAGTTTTTACTAGCTAAAAGTTCACATATTTTCTTAGCACTCAAAAATTGTTATGGAAACAGTGGTGCAATTGTTCCTCTGCTCAAGTTACCTCTAAAGCAAATGCCACAGGCTCAGCCCATCTTCTCTGCCTTTAGATGTGATTTGTTATCCAAAATAAGAAATTGCTGAGATGAACTCTTTCACTTACCTGATCCTACTGCAACACTCAACATCATTCCTGACACCTTCCAGTTTAGACATATATGGAACTAAATCCAAACAGCACACACCACCTTTAGTGGTTTTACATTTAGTGTTTCATGACAGACAGGCATGAGAGAGATGGTCCTATCCAGTTCTGCTGACTCAGTCTTGGCAAACACAAGCTCAAGACTCCTCAAAGTTTTACACTTGCAAGGATCCTTTATTTACAAATAGTCCTAAGGCTGGATCAGTTTGCTTCATGTGCAGTATGAAGAAGATACATCAGCTGAAATTCTTAAATGCAATTCTGAACTCTGTGAAATACAATATAGATTTGATCCACAAAACGTCCAGTGAGTCACAAAATGGAATCACAGTCACTGAGCAAGGTCTTTCCCAACTTCTCTGATGGCTCTGTGATAAGCATTTTCCCCTCATACTCCCTTTTCTTTTCAGTTCCCATCTGTATTACCATAATTGACACAGTCTTAGTTTACAATGCATTTGTTGTGATACTTCTCTTTTGTGTGACTATGCAAGGGATGATTTCATTGTTGCTGACATTGTTCTTGCTACTGTTAAAAAGATTAGTTGAATTTGTATTAAGAAGTAATACTGCTTTTACCAAACATGAGACTTGTGTCCCCTGCACTGGCTGCCCATTGAGATTCCCTCAAAATCAGCCAGACTCAAAGGCTGATGACAAGGCCAGAAGAGGGCAAGAAGAGTTTGCAGGTAACCTGGGATATGGTCTTTTCCACACCGTGGTAGACACATGATGTGAGTACTGACAAGATAGGAAAGTATGTGGGTATGGGAAATTACCTGGAATAATGAGCTCTGGGTTTTAAAACAGCTGTAAGAGCTTGGCACCTCACACCTCTCTTCACACAGGTGTCAGCATAATATTTATTGCTTACCTTCACTTTTTGTGAGAAGGCACTTTATAAGATTACTATGATCATGAGCAGGGCAACAACAAAGTCTACATGAGAAATTATTCAAAATACCCTTACTTCATGCAAAGCTCAATAGAGGCTTTTCATTCTGAATTTAATGCTCACAATTTCTCTTCCTGAATTGTGTAAGACACACTGACACTATATTCAGTGAACAGGTCGTTTCGACCCAGGAGTGCTAGAAAAAGCATGACTAACAGCAAACAAATATGGTTTTGGACACAAGTCAGAGGGACATTTTGATTTTGTTATGAGGTAGTACAAATACTTAGAGACTTTGTAACATGACAAATAGCAAAAACCATACAAGGAGTGGTCAATTCAAGTAAAAAAGTTTTGTCATTGCAGGGGAAGATTTATCTTTATCATTAAAATGATTTAAAAAATTGTACTTACAGAAGAATAAAGGTAGAACTTCAGTATTTTTGAAAACTGGTTATTTGACAACACTGAAAACTGTTTCTGTCCATGAAACCAATTCATGAATGTACATAGCTGCCATTTCAATTACCTTGCTCTGGACATGCTGTGTCCATGTTTCAGGGCTAGCCACAAGGACTGAAATGGAAGCAGTTCCCTGTATTCTTCCAGTCCTTACTTCAGCAGCCCCATTTTGTAGTGCATACAACTGCAATAAATCACTTATATTGTATCCAAAATGCACTATGGTGTTAAAATATGCTTGAATTTGGATGTGAGACCAATTTGAAGCCTATCTCTAAAAAATCTCTTTCACTGATTGAACAGGATGACTTGCTACACCTAAATGCCTAGCTTTGAGTTTCATCCAGCTCCAGGGAAAATTCACAAAAAAAAAAAAATAAATATTACAGCATTAGTTCAGACATAGCTGAACTTCATGAATTTATAAGTTACTAGTAAGCAATTGAGGGTTCACTTTTTAGGATGAATCACAGTGTTGAATCTCAGAACCAGGGAAGTATTTTGGAAAAAATACAGTTTAGAGGCCAAGCATATTTACTTGTGGTCCGAAATTCTTGAATCTGGAATGAATAAGTTCTGAAGTCATACAAGCCCATGCTGACCTGCTGAAGAAGGCTCATATCTTTCTTCAAATCATCAACATTTTTGGGGGAGAATGCCTTTCTCCAGTGCATAAAGTGATACAGTCTGTTACCAATTCCTTTTCCTACACAGAAAATAAAAAAAAAAAAAGGGTTTAGGAGTAGCCCTTGCTTTCAATAGTAATCTTTTGTCCTGGCAGACAGATCTTTTTAAACTATAAAAATAGTTCTGTGGGCAGCAATGGGACATTCTTCTGCACTGTTTCTCACATGAGGCAAAACCCTCCCCCACGAATTAGACATTTGATCCAAACTGGCTTCATATGGGGCCAACTCAGCCCAGCCATCTGTGCTTCATGCTCCAGGAATTACAAACACATTTTGTTTGTAATGGCACACAAGGCCACCTGAGATATACAGTGGCAAGTGTTGAACTTACAAAGCTGTGGACAGAGGAAAAATTCCTTCTCTATCTTCCTTCCCAAAAAACTTGGTTCACCAGGCTCTTGCCAGTTTGTGCAGTTCATGGACCTAGGCTGCCCTGAGGACCAGGCCTGATGTGCTCTGCCTTCCATGAGCAGGTTAAATCCTAAATAGCTCTGTGGTAGGTCAGCTGAAACCAGGAACAGAAATACAGCAAGAACAACACAAGGAAACCCTTCCAGCCCTGCCCAAATCCAGCCAACACATGGATGAGTCCACATGATTCTTCCCCAACTCTTACTTTGTGTGGCTTGTTCTGAGCTTGCCCAAGTTCCTGCAGGAAGTAGTTAAAAAGTAGTAGTGTAGTTAAAAAGGCATCACCTCAGGGATTTGTGTGCCAGACACCACATGCAAGGAGTCCCACAGAAACCACCATGTCTAAAAGGTTAGTGCCTCAATCTAATCCAACTGTGTCAGAAGCAGCTTCTTGCAGAGATATCACACTCATTACCTATTTGTCAGTGATTACCTGTTTTCTAGATCTGGTTCACTAACACCACAGACAGTGGAAATCTGGGATCTGAGGAAAATGGGCACATACAAGTGTTCTGTATTTAAAAATATTAAAGGCACAAAATAAGTTATTTCTTAAACTTGAGTTTTTCAAGAATCCATCTTGAAAATAGGCATTGTTTTCCCACAAAAGGCTACATCATAATCAAAATCTTAATTTAAATCAGAACATTCGAATGTATTAGACAATAAGTATTACAGAGCAGAACTCTTAAGTCTTGCATTCAACCTAATTACTTTATGAACAAACTTCTTCATAATGGTACTAACTTATCCATTTAAAAACACTTCCATAGTTATAACAGAAATGCATAATTAGGAAAAATATAGATGTACTGTCTTACTTCCTTAGGACAATTTTATTCCAGTACTTTTTTCCTCTGGACAGAGGAAGCTATTGTAACTGAGCACACAACAGCTCTTTCATAACAGAAAAAGTTACCAGCATGCACAGAAGTTGCACCAAGAACAGGGGCTCTATACAATGTCAAGAGCCTGTTGAGGAACACACAGCTTTTATACATCAGGGATTACAGAGCACAACCATCTGGTCAGCTTTCAGGCTAAATGAGCCCATGCTATCCTGCAAGGCCAATTTGCATGAGTGATAAAAAAGGGACTATTATACATCTGTCTCAGTCATGTCTGGTGTTACGGTTTCAGCAACATTCGCCTGTTCTAGGATTATTTCAAGTTTCATACTTTAACAATGCACTTGTATCTATGGGTACAACTGGCATCACTACATACTATATAAATGCTTTTCTTGCTTTATTATGTAAAAATAAGATTTAAAGGATAATGGCACTAAACTGACATTTTTAACATTGTTTTTTAATTCCTTCTTCCAACTTTTTACAAGATTCACTATCGCAAAAGGCAAAAGGTGAAGGATTAAAAGAAGTCTTCACATAAAAGCTCTAAGGATTGATATTTAATGAACTGTGAGATGTAAATCAATGCACAATAGCACAGTTAAAGCTTAAAATACTAGAATAACATTTATATTAAAAATAATTCACCTACAGATAATACAGTCTAGTGTTTATTGTATGTTATGGAAGGTACACTTGAATTTCAAAAATTTAAAACATATAAAAAGTGGTTAAGGGCTAACGTTTTATCAATATATGATAAATGTGTAAGAATGTTTATTATACAGCAGAGTACAATGGTAGTGTTAATGCCAACAGGGCACCACAGAAGTTAGTTTAAAAAAAATTTCCACTATGCTTTATACAAACACCACAACTTGCAGTTGTTTAAGAGTATTGGGAGAGGATCACTGTCTGTAGGATAAGCAGTCCTATGACATTTTTAATGTTAGATAGTGTCATTGTACATAGATTGGTGAACATTTCAAAATAAAACTAGAAATGCTGTAATTACTTCACAGAAATGCACATCTAATATTTGTTTTCAATAAGAACAATAGGTACAAGTTTATAACTCTCCCTATTTGAAATAATTTACACACAGATGAAAGCTACTCTATCTAAAATAATCACTACATACATTTTTCTCTGGGAAATAAACAAGCAATTTTTGTTTTGCATGATCAATATCAAAAAACATATAGCAGAAGTAGTATTTTTAAAACATAACTGGTGCTCTAAAGTTAAAAAAAAAAAAAAAAAAAAGGAATGAGAAAAAAAATTTCCATAAGTGTGCAACCTAAAATCAACCAAGCTTATATTGTAGTACAACCATATTAAGAAACCACTGTTTAGGAATACAACTGTATGGAAAAAGTTTATAATTCACAAAACTGTTCATCAGGCCATAGAGTAAAATAGCTCCACAGTTTACAGATAAAACTGAGGCCACACAGATGCGTGCTATGTCTTATCTCCAGTAAGTAGATACTCAGGCAGAGGATGTAACACTTTGTTTGTAGACAGCATGGTATGCATTTCTCAGCAAGACGTAAGGGAAACAAGACTCCAAGAGATCCATTGTCAGGAAGGGAGACTCCTGCACAATCTGAAAAAGACCAGAAACACCAGGTTTTGCAGAACACCTTCTACTGCCTGCTACTGATAATGTGTTTTGTGTAGATCCTTCACACCACCACTCACGTATTTCACAGTGAAAATAAATTGCACCAAGTTTATAGTAGTGTTTCTCCCTATGTTTAAACTCACTGCTTCTCAAAGCAAGTATTTTGCTTTCCTATATATATAGTCATCTACCAAAAGATACTGAATACTGAGAGGAAATCCTCTAAGCAGAGAAGATTTTCTCCTACACACTCTGAACACTGCTTCTTAGAAATATAGCATGTACTAAGTGAACAATGAAAATTATCTGAACAATGTGATACAATGTTCTAGGCAATAAAGGATGATGGCAATAATATGTGCATGTTGGGGGAATGAAGGAAAAATACTGACATTATGCCAGGAAGAACAACATAAAAATTATTTCTACTGGTTTGTGAGCTACAAATAAAACACACAGATGCTCACCATGTCTAGTAGTAGGTAAACAGATTCTCGGTTCCTTGTAGTAGTTTTGTCCGTCTCCTGGCCAATCTTCAGTAGACTGGATGATGCAAGCTATATAAAATGAGTATTTCAAAGCAATAAATAAAACAAAGTATTGCTGAGCTTCTGCTATTTTGTTACACAAAGCCAATGGGCTCTGCATTGTACTAATAATGACAGGAAAGCAAATAATCCTGAGCACATGAACCATCACTGGGCTTTAGTCTCAATGTACCATATTGGCTTATTCCTAGTAGTGTTTAATAAATGACATGTGCTATTTTAATGTAAAAAGTGAACTAATTTATCACAGAGAACTTTTTGTTGTAATCGTTGGTTGACAATTATGAAGTCGTCTGAAATCAATGACAGAACTCCCAGGGGATCAAGATCTCACCTCTGTCCTTCCCAATATACATTTCAATTTACTGCATTTTTGTAAGCTTGACACTGATTAAAGTATTTGTTTGAAATTTTACCCATTTTACAACAGAAGAAGGTTTGAAGAAATGTCATCTTAACTGTCAATTAATAATATTTTACCAATATGCCTTCAGTATATGCTCATTTCTTGGTTACCAAACTGAGCCTGGATAAAAAATATTCACAGTAGCTGTAGTTATAGTTAGCATTTGTATCTCAGCCAGTGGGATAGCCAGTTGTGTAAACCAATGGTATGATTTAATATGGAGTAGAGACTGGACAAGGTTGAGTCTTGTTAAGTCTCTAAAAAAGGGGGAAATGATTTCTATTGATTTCTGTCTTTTTTCATGTATTCTCTGTATTCTTTACACATATATTTGGGGCTCTGTAGCCTAATATTGTATTCTAGCTAGTTTTCCCAGTACTTTTCCATGCCCCTTCCCCAAGCAGAAAGACAAAACATATTCCAGAGCTCCAAGCCCTGGGGGATAAAAGGCCCTTTTGCTACCAAGCCATTCTTCCTGGCTACCAAGGTTGAGAACAACTCTTCAAGATACATTTTCATAAACAGAGGACAGCTAGTACCAAAGGGAGAGCTCCAGAGAAGGGGCTTGACCTGGGGGGGGGGAATTGCATCACCACTTGTCCTCCTAACTGATGCTTTTTGTCAATTATACTAATTTGCTAAACTTACAAAAACTGTATTCATCCCATGTGGGTGGGTTTTTGTGGACATTCTTCTATAACTGCCTCTGGAGCTCCAATAAAGATACACTTTTATATTACCTCCCATTATAATATTACCTCAAAAGTGTGTGTTGTTTCATTTCTAGTAAGAATTTTAAATTAAAATATTAACTTTAAAAATCTAACTCAACATTCTTGTTGAAAAGGCTGTCATGTCAGTATGTATACTTCAAATATTTAATCCAAAAGATACATAGTACATATTCATCAGGATTAAATAACCTCATAAGTTTTTTTCATATTTAATTGACTTGGAGAGGAAAGCAGATCATCTCCAGCAGCAATTTTCCTCTCAAGAGAAATGTTTTTCTTTCAGACTAACAGTAAGTGTTAAAAAGAAAGATTAACAAAATATCTGAACCATCAAGTCATAGTCTGTGCAGTAAAAGCAGTGGTCTGAAAGCAGTCCATAAACACTGAAAGAATGCAAACCTCATACCAAAAGCATTTTTATCACATGAAACTATACTGGTTTTCTTCACTTGTCAAATGTATGCAACTTGATACAATCATTTCTCTTTCATGTTTTACATCCAGAAGTTGCATTAGACAAGGTCAATGGCCATACGGTTTTTTTCTGTTTTACAAAATGCAATGAATTTCCACTAGTGAAAGATTCTTTTAAGGGAAAAAAAAAAAAAAAGAAAAAGAAAAATTGTTTCTGTGAACTTCTAGTTACAGTAAGCTACCTAAAATAAGGAGGGAGGGGCTTTTTCTCCACAAATTTTAATGCCAAACAGAAAATCAAACCCCACTCAAAATCAATAGTAATTTTTAAAAATTAAAGTGATCTTGCTGTTCTAGTCTTTAGTTTCCTTCAAGTACCAGGTAATTAAAAGCCAGTTCTTTTATTAAGAAATAAAATTTTTTAAAAAGTTTATTTCTACTCAAGCAGCACACCAAAATGTATTTAAAACACGTCACCATGACCTAAAAACTTTTGATTTTTTCCCTAAGCATCACTAAAGAATTCAGTAGCTTTCACCTTCAATCTGCTCTGAGGGATAAAAAATTTCCTTTTCCCAACTACCCCTGTAACACATGCTGCTACCTGGCTGTTCATTTTTAAGAAGGGCAGGCATGTCAAAAGGTACAACACAAAAGCCACTCTGAAGTTTATCTTACTATTTCAAAGAAGGTAACCAGCTAAAGTATCCACCACATCATGGGAAGAAGTCAGCTAGACAGAATTTTGATTTTATATGCATTGCTCATTTTTTTTCCCAGTCATGGGCCACACAATGTGAGAAATGGTGAGTGCTGAAATACTAAAGACTGTGCTGAAAAAAATTATGACACTTGCACTGATTTGCTCCTCCAATTTTCCAACATCACACACAAGTGTTTATAAAGAACTACTGCAAAATTTAATCTATGTATAGACTTGTATATAGAAGCATATAGAAAATACTCTTCTCTCTTGTGCATCAAAAGCAGATTTCTGTGAAATCAATTGCATTGCATCCCAAATCAACAACACATTTCAACAAGTAGGAATAAAGTTATACATACAGCCAAAAATTCTTTAAGACGGTCTTCAATGCTTCCCTTGTGGATGGTGAATAAAGCTGCAGCAATCTGATTGATAGCTTTTGCCAAGCAATGAATGTTGTTGCAATGCCCTAAACAAAAACAAATCATCTCAGCACCAAGTTGGAAAAGACAGTATTCTTTGGAAAGTATAACCAGAGACTAAAGAGACTTGTGAGAATGAAATGTCCTCTTCCACAGTGAACATGCTAACAGGAAAGTCACTGGAAGTACAGATCTGCCTTCCAATTCCTAATGGTCACAACAACCTGAGAAACAACCTGGGGCTTTTAGAAATAACCAATATATTGGAAGCTTATTTAGTTTTAACACTTGACTAGGCCAAAAGTACATGATCTTCACAAGCTAATTGACCATTTCTCTCCCCCTCTGTGTAATGTCTCATGCCCAGACAGTATTCCTCAAAGAGATCTACAGGTACTCAAGAAAATAGGTGCTCCATTGCTGATTTTCATACATAATATCTTGCCTAACATTCACCCAGGCTTCAGAGCCCTGTAAAGTGGTTAAATGACACCAGTTTTCATAGAGAGCAGAAGAATTGCTCCTCAGTAAACCTGACATTTCTTCCAGGCAAATTAAGTCAAATATACCACTTCACAACAAAATAAATATACACTTAGGCAAGTACCTTAGGCAAGTGTGAGCATATGAAAAGAAGGTGGTCTTTGAAGGAGTTAACAAGTATTCAAGCATGCAAGCATGCTGATTCTTAACTTATTTTTGACCATTGTTGAGCAATGAGCTCATCTTTTCATTCAGTCATTTACCCTAAGTCCAAATTCATGCTTGAATAGTGAGGTCAGCTGGACAAGAGAAAAATCCTTTTTTTCTCCATGCATATCACTGTTGTAACTTAAAATTACTTTTAGCTGTCATTTCATTTCCCAGTTTACTCAGTATCATACCTCTAATACCCTCAACAACTTCACATGATATATAAATGTTCTCACCTCACTCTTCAGCCCCCCCATCTGAGAATGTGCAGACTAGTAGGTCCCAATGAAGATCCCTGTGGATCTCCATCAGCAGGGCCCCCAGATTTGATACTCCAGCTTTGTCTCCTATTTTTATGTGAACATCAGTCAAGAAAATCTGTTCTGCTTAATTCTGATTCAAATATGTATTTGTCTTTGAAGAGGCTCGTTTTATTCAAGAGACTTTATTTTTATGTCTCTGGCTGTAGAAAAAGCATCAACAAGGGAATTCAGGAAAAGAAGTTATCTTCCAACTCACAACAGGTTTTGAGTATTTAGGAAAGAACTAGGGCTCTTACAGACTAGTATTCTATTCTACCCTCTAGTTGAGAAATTAGACCTCTAGCTTGGTATTTGACTAGATTCTACACTGGAAGCAAAAGTAAAGGTCTGTCAGACTTTGAGCCTTTATCTGGAACTAGTGGAAGAAACAGATTTGAAGCAGAGGGAATACAGACAATGCTACAGCTGTCCAAGCACTGTCTGTATTTGGGAGACATGTCTTGCCAGATTAGAAAGCTGAAACTCCTTCAAATCTGTGACTCGTTGATGGATTAATTCAGGATTTGTCCAGGGAATTTACTTCATAAAGCAGAATTTATTAAGTTCACATTCTGGAAATACCATTTTTATTAAGTGTTTCAAGCCAGATGTTCTACAATAAGGGTAGAACACAAGAAAAAGTAGTATTATGCAAGGAAGGCAGCAATGACAAAGTCTATTCTGTTTGTTCAGTTATTTCTGTAGAGTGAACATATTTTATGTATAACTTTTGCTAGATTTTCCTCTCAATAAAAGAGCCCACTCAGTAAAATAATATGTAATACACAGACCACGTCTCACAGAACCAGTAGCAACTCCTAATATGGGCTTGAGTGCAAGATATAACTTCTCACAAGTCACAGTTTCATGTCATCTATTAACTGTACTTGAAGAGCTCACTTTGAAACAAGGCTTTGCCTGACTTCATCTTAAGAGTTATTTAATGTAAATGAAACCACATAAACTGGAATATTTACGCTACATTATATAAAACAGGCAGAAGATGATCTGCTTATCTTCAACAGAAGAATTATCTGTTGTTTCAGCCTGCTAAAAACATGATGACTAACAGGGTCTTGGGAAGAGGGGAAGTTCGAGGAAGGCAAAGTTGCCTGATCTTTAACCTGCTGGAGAATCTCAGAACCTCTAGCTAGCCTGACATATTCTTAGCAATTAATTTGCAGAGGGATAAATGTGAAAATATAATCACCAGTAAAATGTTTAGTACTGCCCCCTGGTAAACCATACAGCTTTTGAGACTCTAGAGTTGGTAAGATCCTTGAAGGAGAAACTGGTAGCAGGAAGTGCTTCCAGGAGATTTCTTTTACAAAACTGTAACTAGGTAATTTTTAAGAGATGTGATCTAAAATACACATAAATAGGTTCATTTGGACTGAGTGGAGACAGTCAACCTGATTGTCTTCAAACAGGGAAGTTTCTACCTGTGCACCTCACCAATCACATTAGATATTCCCTGCTCTCACCTATATTCCAAGATTTTTACTCAAGTACCATGACTTGGAAAAAGCTTACAAAGAGCAACAGAAATACTACAAAAGCACAAATAACTCCTAGGAAACAGCTTTGCAGGTTACAGATTGTTCTCCCTATTCATCAGAAAAAGCTTTTAACTTGAAAATTCTTAAATTTTCAAATCAATATTCAAGTTCTACTCATACATCAGATTTGTCTAACATTTTCCACAACTGGAGAAGTCTATAGTATCTGTTTTAAATTTAAACTCAACAGATCCCTAATAATTCAAAACTGAAGAAAAGGCTGATTAATTCCATATAAAACAGAAATTCCGGGTCTCTAAAAAATGTGATTTGCATATTACACGCTTTCAACATTTTTGGTATTTTCCTGGTAATTTAAGTATTCAGAAGCCAGTTTACATTTACTTTGTGAGTTACAATTTTGAGCAAATTAAAAATAATGCAATTTTAAAAACCAATTATAGAATTGGAGAAAACATGCATCCCAGTGAATGGAAGCAGTAGAAACATGATCTTTTACATGAGTTATACATTACAAAGGAAATAGCTTGGACAGCTGAAAGGTGACTTTTGTATGTGTTGGAACAATACTGTCTGTCTATTTTCAACTTAAAAATAGAAAGAAAAGTGTGGAATACCTGCAAAGAATTTTGTTGAGTCAAAGATTTTTTTATTTAAATAAGAAAGTTGAACAATTGTGCAGGAAATAATTCTGTTCACCACTTACACCTTCAAGATTCTGTTTTCAAAACTTTATACTTGGCAATATGAACAGCATATTAAATATAGAAAGGACACCTTGTATGACTGGCCCAAGGCCAATGTAAAGATTAATAAAATATTAATACTTATTAGAATATATTATATTAGATAGTGTCACACTAATTAATGTAGAATGTGTGCTCCAACAACTCCATATTGGGACAAGATTGCCCCCCACAGTGTCTGAACTGTTTTGAAAATTCCAAGTACCAAACTAATTTTTCATAGAAAGTTATCTCAGACAAGTGTTAAGTAAATGTTTTTTAAAGTACTTTCAGAAGAACTTGCATGAATTAAGGCTGATTTTTAAATCTGTTCACTATAAAATATAATTAAATATTAAAAGTGAATGTGTTCAAGACACAGAATTATTGTGAAGACAGCATTCCCAGCAAATATTGAGCTGACTCTACATTACCTTCGATGGCAGGGCTGTACTGAGACATCACATTACTAGCCAAAGTAGGCAAGGAGACAGCCACGAAGACCATGAGAAGGCAAGCAATTTTATACTCTTCTTCTGGACTAATGTTTTCTAAAAACAAAAATAAAATTCTTTAATTAAAGAAGTCATCTTGAAATATTTCCTTTCGGCTGCAGGTAGATTAGAATGTAAAATGTTTGAAAAAATTGAAACTTAAAGCAAAATCCAACAAAGTCAATGTTTGTATTGTGAAAAGAGGAATATTAATGTCAGTCTTGCCAAAAGAAACAGTAGAGCTGCAAAATGTCCAGTCTGTTATCTAGGAGAACAAAAAGAAGCCCCTGCCATGCTATTACTTCTAACAATTTAGTTACCAAGTCTTTAATATGAAGAGCAGAATAGTAATATTTTTTTCATGCTGGTATAAGTCCACTTATTGCTCTAAGGTATGAAGAGCTTCTCTTGCACTCTCCCTTTGGCAAATGAGCAGAAGGTGATGGTGAACTGTGCACTCATGTCAATTCACACTAAAACCTTGTGCTTACAAAAATAGCAGCAGCATCACACATTAGCCTAAGATTAGTTAAAAAAAAGTCAACAATTAGTGACATATAGGATTTATCTCTATGAAAACTGAATAAAAGCAAAATATTTCAAACTCCAAAGACAACAATCAAAATACAAGATCATAAACCTTTATGAGAATATACAGAAATTCACTTTGTTGACCTAGCTTAAACATTTCATAGCTGTACCACAATGAAAATAATCTATTTAAAATAGCATTTTAGATACCAGATACCTAACAAAAATATATTTCTGTATATTATACGTATAATGTAGAAAGAACAAATACACTTTGGGTTTCTTTTTTTCTAAGTGCACAAAAAAATTGTGCTTGGGACCTAAATTCAAATATTGAAATGCCCCTCTGTATTTTTCCCTCTCAAAATAACTATTATTGAAGTAAGAAAAAACAACTTTGGTAGCATTTAAAATATTAATTGTCTTATTCTAACATTAACTATCTACAACATACAGGGGGGAAAAAAGTAATGAACTGCTCAGTAAGGAAGAAAGGAAAAAAAAGCTGAACACTATAAAAAACACTTAGGAATCTTAATTCATGTATTTGAACATGCCAGAGTAAACAAAACTGAGAAGCTTAGACAGCAGTGCCTTAAAGCAAAGAAGAGGAAGCATGATACATGTTAATTCTCTAACATCTTGGTTTTACTGTTTTCCCTTGTAAACTTCATGTTAACATTTGCAGGAAAAACTGGCAACAAAACATTGTGGAATTCATGAGCTGCATTCAGCTCCTAATGCTGAGGTGACAGATTTGTTACACATCTGTGCAACAGAACTGATCAAGTTGTTCACAAGACACTCTTATTGTCATTGTTCTTAAATTACAGCAGTGTTCACCAATAAATTCCTTCTACATCTACCTGTTATCCTTTTCTAAACATCCCTTCAAGGATATTTGAAAAGATTTTCAAGCTAACACCAATAAACATCAGGCACAAGTAATTCATCCTCTTATGCTATTTATGAAGTTTACTGAAGGAATACAAAAGAGTCAAGATAAACAAGTTTCCTCCCAACACTTTAAACACTTCTTTTCTCCTTTTAGCATTTCTATTTTTGAAGCTGGAACTTCTCACCTGATTTTTGGGAAGACAGTGCTACGACCAAGGCAGGATCAATCTCACAAGGCAATCCAGCAGCTGATGACAGTTCATATACATTCATTGCCACCTGAGGACCAGAAGACAATACTGCTTTCATGTAAAGATGATGAAGCACACTTTTTGCTATTTAAAATGAGTGTGAGGCACTAAGGAATTTCAGAGATTTGGCAAATATTAGACAGAGACTGTAGATTTTGTTTATTTCTAACCTACACTGAGCGGCTGTGTACTTGGTGCACCAGATGGTAACTCTGTTGTGTCAAGCAAAAACAAAACTCATATACTTTCCCACATTACCTCTGAAGCCTTAAGTTTTAGCTTTCACATTTATCCTTAGGTGTGTAGTTTGTAGCTTTATATTAAATGTTTAGTGACTTTCTTCACAGAGTAGGTAGACAAAAAAATTCATTTTCTAGCTTGGACAATCATTACAATTTTCAGGCCCAAAAGCATAAACAATGATGGACTGAAGAGAGAAAACACAAAGGATGGGACTTCATAACATGAAGCTGTGATTGGACAATTAACCCTGATAAGCAAATGGACCAGAACTTATAAAAATGTGAGGCCTCGTGAGCAGTCATCCATTTTGTGACCATTTTTAGGTCAATCTTGGGTGTAGCCCTGTCCAGGCTCTTGTACTGCCCAAGGTGTACCCTTTAAGGCCTTTCAATAAATACCTACTTCATTCTTAACTCTGTCTGGCCTCTCTTCTAGGTCAGCCTTCTCAAGGAATCACCTCCACAGGAACACCCTGACTTCCAATTAGCTGTTCTGCATCTTCCTTTAATGTTCAAAAGAAACTGACATATTTTCTCTTACCAGATCTAAAGTACCAGCTAACATCTAGAGATACAGCATTTTTAAACACAAGCCAACAGTCATAATCTGGTGAAACAGAGTAACAGAGAAATCTTAGAAGATGCAAGTGTTATACAGATTTGGTGTTCATTGACTCCAGGCACCAAAAATTAGAGTCTAAGTGGCCATAGCACTTGGAGGAACAAAGAACATTTTGAAATGTATTTCATTTCCCAGTCCATCCCAGGATGTCTCTTTTGTTACCATTAACATTCAACACTGTTGTTTTCTCTTTCCATTTGCTATATCAATTAAGTTTCTGAAACCATAGCTCAGATGACTCTCTGCAAAAGCAGGTCTACACCAAATACAAATGAATACAGAAACCACTAGCAATGTCTTACTGCCATTAGTATTTGGGAAGTTTTACACTGTTCCCATAAATTTTTCAGGTATAGTTGAGCAGCTAGCTCCATGTAGTGAATATTGTTCAGACCATCCTTGTGTGCTCCAGCCTGGCTACCTGATGGAAAGCTTTGGTATGAGAAGCATACAATGCTGTTTTGCACAGTCCTGCATGAAAGGAATTACAGAACATATGGACAGGGCATGGCTCACAGCCAACAGGCTCAAAACAATCCCAGAATCCCAGAATGGTTAGCATTAGAAGGGACCTTAAAGCCCTGCCACAGGCAGGGACACCTTCCTCTATCCCAGGTTGCTCCAAGCCCTGTTCAACCTGGCCTTGAACACTTCAGGGACAGGGCAGCCACAGCTTCTCTGAGCAACCTGTGCCAGGGCCTCCCCACCCTCACAGTCAAGATTTTTTTTTTCCTAATATCTAATCTTAACCCACTCTCTGTCATCTTAAAGCCATTCCCCCTTGTCCTGTCACTACATGCACAACTGAACAAATGTAAGCCTGCTTCTAAAAGCCTGCACACACAGCTCAAGAATTTAATATTAAAAATATCCAAGTAAAAGGAGAAGAGATCCCCATTTTGACAGTCACCCCAAATCATAAATTTTGGGAATAGTAAAATAAAAATAACGTTTCATAACAACTATTAATTTCATCAACAGCTTTAAAACTATTTATACTTTGCTTGGTAAATTCATTTACAGCCTTTATCCCACCTTACTTTTCAGCCCTTCTTTGATATCAGAGAGTGTAAGCTTTCTGAAAATCAAAGATCAAGCAAAGTAAGCAGTGAACTTCCAATCTCATCTCTTCTGGATGCTGATTCCTCAAGTTCAATAATGTACTGAACATGATATTCTGGTGATCAGTAACTTTCTCTGCAGCTACAGGTATGAATTTTAGAAAGGCTTTTCTTGAGAAGTGCAAAGGCAACTTGCATCATTTTGATACAATTTTTATCATGAGTTTCTACATTTGAATTAATTTTCCATATCATTTCCACAGAATTCCTTTGTTGTGGTATGAATTTCAGTGTTTTCTGGGACATCAGACATACATGGCTGGTTTATTAGCATTGCAACTTTCAAAGAGCATGTGATTATATTCTGGAATGAAATAGCATATATGTAAAATTTCACTAATTTTAACTGAAAATGAGCCAGAATATAACTGCTATACAGTGTTTTCTGAAATCATGAAGCTCACAATGATGGACTCTGAACTTTTAAAAGGAGGAGGATGTTAATGTTATTTAATGAAGTTTCATACACAGAGAACTTAGTTACTTTCCTCAAGAGTTAACAGCAAAATGTGAACTTCAAGTTCAGGGATAACAACATATTCTGGCCCTTAAAAACCATACTTAGCTCAAGAGCAGATTTCTAAAAGTTGTTTCTGGGCAAATTCAAGAGATGTGCATTGTATAGCCCAGTACACATTCTCTGCAAATCAAACTGCTGCAATACCATTAAGCAGCTGAAATCCTTCAGACTCCAAGATGAAATAAAATATTAAAAACCCTGCTAGACTTCAGCTACTGTGCATACATGTCCAGAAGCCATGTGATGTGTCAACAAGGGGTTTTGGACAGAAACGCTCCCATTCAGAATAAAGGTACCTTATTTAAGCTGCTAACTTGTTTTCTCAAGCATTTCATACAGTGGGTTCACAAAAAAAATTCAATTTAAAGTCAAAATCAGATTTGTCTCTATTACATGCACTACATACACATGTACTCTGTACATGCATTACATACACAGAGCCCTTGAAATATTTTGCTTTACCAGTTGTACTGCTCACAGTGTGAAGCAGCTCAGCACTCTTCCCCTTGTCATGTTTTTACACTTGATAAATTTTGTTCTTAAGTCTATGAAAGTTCTCAAATGTGATCATAGGCAGATAGAGACTTGTGCTTATCCCATCAGCTGGTTGTGATTTTTTCCCCAGAATATCAGGAGGCTGCAAATCCACAATTACTAACCTCTTAGGGGAAAAAAAACCAAAAAAAAAGGGTGTTCTTTGTGTCTGGATGTTCAACACTAAACATGAAAGTCTTGTTGCTTACATATTTTCAGTAAACTCCAAAATGACTCTATCACTCTTTCAGCCAAACATTACCTTCATGTCAGTCTCTCTTGGAATGTGATCTTTGAAGTCCTCAATGGAACTTACAAGGAAAGGAATGTGGTAGGATAAGACCTAAGAGACACAAATACATACAAAATGAGAAAAATTACTTCCCATGTTAATTATCAGTTAACTACCATTATTTTACTGGGTTTATTTCCTTTTTTAATGGGTTTTTATTTTATGCATTTTTATTTGTTTGTAGATTTAAGACGTTAAAGCCTAATAAATGTTTGCAATAAAGAAATGAAATAAAAACCTTTAAAATGAGTAAACACAGAAAACATGATCTAAACTAATCTGATGTTTTAATGTAACAGATCTGTGAACAGTACTCAAAAAATAGAATCCCTTACCCCAAGTTGCAATTTGAAGTTCAGTTACAATTGAGTATTGCCATTTTACCCACATGTTGTCAACCAGTTAAGAAGTAGCATTCCTGAACAGTTAAGCTTCAAATATCCTATCATTCCCTTAAGTAAAATACACTGAAAGTGATTCAGAACATATTCAGTTCTTTCTTACATCTCTAAGTGCTTCCTGTGCCAATGACCGAAAAGACAAGATAACACCAATAATTGTCATTCTCTTCAAAACGCTGTCAACAGCTGAAAAAAGAACAATGAACAAAGTGTTGGTGCTTACAAGCTCAATTCTTCAAATAAGAGAAACTAAATATTTAACAAAATATTGAAAACAAGGTACTGAAACAAAGCCATTTCTTAAAAGAGCCAAAATAAACAGTGTTAAAGCAGGTTTTTATAGCTGAATCCACAATGGAGTTTTAGTAGAAGATTATCACATTTACCACTTCTTGGAATAAAACCTAGTACACACAGCTGACAGTACTGGATGCTAGCACTGATTCTGTCCTTTCTTGAGGACATAAATGTCTCTTTATTGTAGTTATTTCTTGTTTCACATTCCAGAGCTATGTATCAGGCATTCATATTACTGCTCCTACAGCTATGTATTATCATCCCTGAAATGACACTCAAAACCCATCACTAATATAGTGCCTGTGCACTAAATAACACTGAAATCTCACTTTGTACATGAGAAGATTGGAAAAGTTTGACATGATCCACCAGTTTATATGAGCTCATGTATATTTTGCTGTTTGTGGACATTCAATATAGAGAAATTAATTTTTCTCATTTTCTTTACAAAGACAAATATAAAAAATAACTGTGTATCTTTAGCAGGATGCTGTTAGATACCCACATGATAATCTTTTAAAGAGCGCTGCCATCTGGTCTGGTTTGTCAAAGCTGGTCCTCATTTGTGTTAGAACTTCAACGTTCTCCACCACAAGTTTCTGAAAAGAAGCAAGGATTCATGTCACTTGTAGATTTCATCATGTAAACTGGAAAACTGCCTGATTTAGGACATTTCAACTTGGCAGAAAAGCACCTAACCCCACAGAATACAGATGTATCCACTGTGTTCTTAATGGGACTACAATATCATTATCATCAGCCACTACTATACACAAAAGCAAGTTCTGAATCAAAAAGCAGAGGATTAAATACCCCTTTAGAATATGATTTTTGTACTGAGCAATGTGTACCACATCTTAAAGCAAAGGAACATAACTGCAAAAATCAGACAATAGGTCCTTGTGCCACTCAGCTTTTTAGAAGAAAAGTATACATATCACAATGTAAATATAACTTCACAAAGTAATCAATTTTTTGGATTGCTGCTCCAATTATGCTAAAATTTAATGTTGGTAAAACTGAAAAATGCAATCAAGAGTGAAAGTCAGATTGTTAAACCTTGGTGCAGTTTACTTGAAATTTTCTTCCACTATAATATGAAAAAGCAAAGACATACCTCCAAGTATGTCAACACCTTAGCCTGAAACAGTTAAACTCAAGTGCAGTAGTTTTCATTTCAGTTTGGCCAAAAGAAAAGAAAATGTGTCTGTTTCTAATTTTTAACAGTTCTCATATATGCAACTTGTTAGAGTACATGTAATAACTTTCCTGAAATCATTCTCCAAATATTTTTCAGATTAAAATTTAAATTATAGAGATTGCATAATCACATCTCTAAAATGTCAGATCCAAATTTCCTGCTAGCTGAGGAACTTAGGCTGTGCCAAGCTTTATTTTTAAACTCTCTTCAAGCAAAAAAATAGGTACTTTATTCTTATAAAAATATTTTTGCGATCTCAGTGCTAAGTACCCTATTTCAGAAAGTGAAAAATGATTCTCCCTCTTTATGTAGAGGACAACCAACAGCTAAGAAAATGCAGGTCTCTTGTGTTCTTCTGAACATTGAAGTGTTTTTCCTTCTGTTTAAAAAATACTTCAACTAATGTTTTGTATACTTAATGAAATCATCGTAAAAAAGAACTGAAGGATAGAGGGAGAAACAAAGATATTCTGAATTGAGGATGGTCTTCCAAAGTGACTATTAATAGTTTTATTTTTCAAGTAGGTGCATTCCAATCCATCTTAATTTCCAGAGGAGGCAGCAGGAAAAATTAATATTCAAGCATGTAGGCCACTACAAGTTTGGAACACAATTACATATATTTCATAAAATCTAAGAGGCATACCTGCAGGAATGCTAAGAATCCACAAAGATCTAACCTTTGACAGCTTTGCTAGCTACTTTAATAGTTTTATTTTACTTCAGCCCACATTGAGAACAGGGCAAACACAGCATTTGGCAAGCAGGCAGATTAAATATTAGAGTAAATATTCCTGTGACCACAGGAGGAGAAAAAAACAACACAATCTATAATGCTTCTATGAAATAAATGGTGGCCTGTATTTATTCCCACTTCGTGGTAAGTAGCCTGTGCAAAGCAAATCTATCCAAAAACTGCACTGTGTCATGATCATGCTATTCCCATAAGCTCGAGCCTATCCATAATCCACCCACTCTCCCTACCTTCTTATTTTCACTGAAAACCAAGGAAAGAAAGAAGCTATACAAAATGCAGCAAATTAACCAAGAATCTTAAAGGTCCCTTCCCTTCTGATGCCTAAGCTTTCTATGTATTTTTCATACATCTGTAGCTTTGTGAATTGCTAATGCATGGCTGTAGATCCAGTACTTTTCCTACCTTTTTCCCCTAGATTTTAGAACAATAAGCCAACCATGTAATACATTCCTGAAAATACTGTTCAGTCAGGAAAAGGGCCCACAAGCACATTTTTGGTTTTCCAACCAGAATCTGAAAAGTCATAGCAAGAAGTGGGGCAAAGAAACCCTTGGATCAACTCCAAGGGGCTGACCCAGAGGTGGGTTACTGGGGCAACCAAATCTCCTACTGGATATACCTGATAGATATCCTAATTAATTAACTTTATAAAATTGTAGAAATCCACTAGGACATCAGGAGACTCCCAACAAAGATCTGCTTTTTACTTTGCTATTTTAACACTGTTGCAAGGGTCTTTTCTCTTTTTTTTAGAGGCAACACTTCCAACCCAAACCGTTCAGTTACTATGAGTAGAGAGCACAGCTGCATGGAATGACAAACTTCTATGCTGAAAGCCAAAGCAAGATTGGTTTGTGTTGAAATCAAGATGGGCAATTTTAAATTATCTGATGTATCAGAATTTGGCATTTCACTTTAAATCCCTCAAATCTCTCCAGAGTGCAAGACTGAAGGCAGTAGCCCATGCATTGTTACTCAATCAAGTTTTCAGCTTCACAAAAAATAACCAGCATATTAATTTAAGATTTAAAAGGAGTAGTCTGGAATGCAGTTGAAATAGTGGCTTAAATGAGGCAATCTTTCCCTTCTTGCCCCAGTCTTAAACTTCAGATATAAAACCAGCACCTGGTCCCACTTTGCAGGTTCAGCAAAGTGGAATTTTTACAAATTTTTACAGCAAGCATATTGAACCCTACTTGTAATAAATTCCTCATTGTCTCCTATTGTTGCTTTCTTCCCCCAAACACAGATGCTCCTCAGGGCTTCCTTGCTAAGCCAACTATCTCAGCCAAAGAGATGAACATTTTATTACTTTGTTTTTTTCCTCCAAAAATGTGGTCATGCACATGTGGATCTACATCATGCTCTGCTTACCCTCAGCAGTATCAGAATACAGCAGATTTCAGACACAATTTAAAGTTGCTTTTTAAAAAATACACACCTACAATATAAATTGTGCTGATTTTGAGGAAATATGATGACTCCTCAGTAAGTGTACTAATGGTACAGCAACAAACACTTGTCAAAGGCCTTTGTGCCTCACTTGAAACGTGACAGATGTCACATTGTGCACAGCAGGGAGCTAAACCACAGCATTCTCACCTGGAAAGCCTCATGCTCTAACTCAAAAATTGGAATGGGCATAAGGAAACAATTACCCTGGCAGGCTGGGCACTCAGGTCAGGGCTGCTGCATGCTTTTAGACCATCCTGGAAAGCACAAGCAGCCCCTCTTCTTAGGCTATGACAGTGAATAAAAGCCTTCAAACCTTTTTATCATACATCTCAGCCTTTCAGCGGGAGTGTAATTAAGGTGTTTACAAAGAAAACAAGATCCTTGAAAGTGTAATGCAGGATACATTGGAACTACATACTTCTAAAGGTCTGGTATGCTAATAATAAATTAATATTAAAGAAAGAAAGGAACTTCCTTAGATCTCTTCGGTATTCAGGTACTTTTTCAAAAATACAGTATGCATGAATAGGTACAAAAAATTTCTTTGTTTAATCAGTGATTAAATAAACTGAAAATTATGAGATGTAATAACTTGGAATTATGTTTGGAAATGACACTAAAAGAACAAGTCATATAAAAAAAGATAGGCCAATTAGTGGCATTTTAATAGTATGACTATCCAAATAAAGTAATAGATATTATAACATTTATTTATTAAAACTTCTTTCCAGATGGAGTTACCACCTGGCTCACCTGTCACTGCTGTTTTGAATATATATGAAATTAACTTCCTTGACATATCCCCATTTCCAATTTTTTTTCACTGCATCAACTTTATTAATTGTTTGTAGTGCAGTAGATGTGAGATTTACTTATCAGAACACAGACATTTATAATAAAGGGTTACTGTTGAGCCAGAGGGAAAGACATGAGGAAAACTAACAAAGAAAAAAGGACCTGAGGTCTTTCATCCATGTAAACGAAACAATAGATGCATACAGACATTGTTAAGAAATAAGTCCTTATAGATTACTAAAGTAGATTTGAGATATTCCTGCATCATTTGGAAAGTCAACAGTCTTGGGGAAGGGCTTCACTAACACCTGGAGATCTTCAAAAACCTTTCTCTTCCCACTGATGATAAAAGAGAGTTGATTTCTAACTTAGGGTATCTAACACAGAAATGAACAGTCAGCATGAAGTCCTGCACAATCAACTGTTGAAGAATGTGGGTTACACACATACTACCTGTGCAAACTTACTACAAAAGAGTAAAATTCACAGCTTTATTGGTTTGTTTGATGCAGTCATTTTAAAAAGATGTCATACAGAAACACAGGTATTTAATATCCTGAAGGAAGCTTAAACAGAAAACTACTGCCTTGCCACCCACCAGTTTCCAAGGTTACCTTAAGCTCAGCAACCTGTGAAGAGATGTGCCACATCAGACTCTCACTTAAGAACTTCATGCCATATGGTCCCAGAAGTTCAGAAAGAGCTCTCATTTCTGAGAAATAAAAGAAACTGTTATACCTCAAATATTCCATCTTCATTTATTTTCAGCCCATCGTGTATCTAGTGCAAAAATATTTTACACCCCAACGTATAAAGACAAAAATTTGTATGGTAGTAAACTGAAGCAGTAGTCACCAACATGTAATATACCCATCTTTTTAGCTTAAATGCAATGCTACACTTTGAGGAAAAATAGGAAAAGTGAGACAAGAGGCAGCATGAATAAAAAGTACTTAAAATACTATTGAAGGCTAACGATTGTTAATTGTTAATTATGAGTTAGCTGTTATTTCAGTGACAGTTGCTCTGAGAGTTGATGCTATTTCAGTTACTCAAGCAATACAATAACTGTCCTTCACAAACATGGAGTAGAAGTATCAAAGTTTACCTGATATATCAGAGTATTCCTCAGCATTAAATGTCAGTTCATTTTCTGTAGGCAAATTCACAAATGCCTTCATAGCTGGGAAATAGGCTATGTGACCATTGCTGACTTGCCGTAGCAAGGTTTCCAAATACCTTATCAGAAAGGGTAAATGTTTTAGGTGAAAAAGCACATGTTCATGGATATTCTATGAAGATAAAATACAGTTGTGTGACAAGCAAAGTCCATACACCAAAGCTTTGTTTTCATGGTTCAACTGATGCTTGCATTTTACTCTGTATCTTGTCCCTATAGAAAGTATAAAAAGTTTCCCAACAGAAAAACTTCAAACTGCTTTTTACAGGTACAGAGAGAAGTAAACATGATGCTGGAAACTTAGGAAAATTCAAAATAACTCCACTTCTCCAATTACAGATTTTTCATTAAACAACAGCAAGAAAAAGTCTCTAGAAAATTTGTAAGAAGCATTCATATAATACTTACCAATTTGTGTACAGACTGGTAATGGTTGGCTCACCATGACTGTCTAAATGCTGGGTTTGCTGAAGCAGAACATTGTTAAACACTCGTGTAATGTCGATCTGTACATAATTTTCTATTGACTGGAGGACTGTCATATAGGCTCTTACACTGGTCAACAGCTCTGAAGGCTTTGCAATCTCTTGTGTTGCTTGATTATACATGGTCATTCCAACAATTGACCTTTAGGAAAAAAAAAAGGATTGGAAACGAAGTAATTTCTTAGTAAAATTCAACAAAGATGCAGCTATAGAGATGATTTTATATCCACAAATTTTCAAAGAATCTTAGAATGGCCTGGATTGGAAGGGACCTTAAAGACCACCTAGTTCAACCCCTCCTGCCATGGGCAGTGACACTTTCCAGTGTCCACTTAACAGGCTGCTCAAGACCTCCATCCAACCTGGCCTCAAACACTTTCAAGCATAGAAAACATCAGTTTTACTTGAATACTTCTCAAATCCACAAGTATAAAACTCTGATCAATGCACACACTACACCAGCACTTTTAAAAACTGTTTTGGATTCCAAGAAAAACTATCTGTGGTTCCAGTAAAAATTTCATGAGACTAAGAATACTCACCAAGCTCTTTTGAAATAAAGCTTTTTTTCCCCCATATATATATATATGAGCAATCCACACCATTCAAGGCTTATGTAACTACTTCAGCAAATAAATTAATGCTGAAGTCTTTTAAAATGCAGAACTTCTGGGAAATGCAAGAGCAATTATGTACTGAAGTGTTCAAAGCATATAAATACAAAAAAAATACATCTCCCTTTAGCTAACACAGTTGATTTCTATCTTCAGTGAAGGAGCCAAGAAATTGCAGGACATACTTTAATTTGTTCAAATTCTCACTATAAATAAAACCAAGCTTCTAATAATAGATGTTCATAGGCTGGCTTTCAAGCTAGAGCAGAATTGTACAAAGGACTGTACATTCCATTCTAACAGATATGAACATGGATGTTACCCAGTATGTCACTAGAACCAGGTACTCAAACAAACTGTATATGGAGACCCTTAAAAGCAGTCTTAGTAAACAAATGCTTGTTGTAGTGTTTATTTTAAGTTTATAATGATCTCAGATTTAAGAGCTAACCTTTTAAGTAATATGTACTTTTCAAAGACAGCAATTTTAAACAAAAGCAATTTAAAAAACCAGCAATTTAAAAAAAAATAAATTGGTGGATCATGACCTTCATCACAGGTGAACAGGATGAGTTTTTATGGAGGAGAACATCACATTATTTAATTTTTTGTTGTTGTTTGGATATATGTAAATAAGTATTTTCAATAGTTTGTTTCTGAGGCAGTCTCTTATTGTAAAATAAATTCAAAATTAATACAATAACAAGATTAAGTGGCATAATAAGCTCCAGTCCAATCACATGTGACACAGAGGAGCTTAAAACAGTGAACAAACCCTAACAGTGAGACACTAACACTGTCTTTTAAGGAACACTGCAAGCCTCTGAAAGAAATGCCACTTGAAGGACTGTGAAATGATTGTAAATTGAATATCTATTCTGCTCAGCTAACAAGTTTCATTTCTTTCATGAAGCAAGAAAAAGGAAAGCAGTCTCTAAATGTAATGTGCCTGTTGCTTCAGCCACAATCCACAAGCCAAGATCCCACAAATTAAAATAAACACAAGTGACCAACACTGGCCTAAGCTCATAAACCTGAAGAGCTGACTTCTTAAACTGTCATTAAGTTATCTTCATTTTTATGAAGATATCTTATCTTACTGGTGGAATGCTCCAGTGACCTATTATTATGTCTTGATGATTAAACTGATTAAGCCTTACACCCTGCTTGAAATCTATGACCAGTAATCCTTGGTATAAAATAGTAGGATAGCTGGCTGGTTTAATATGAAGTCCTCTCCAGAAGTTGCCATTTGCCTATTTCTGTAAAAAATTACAGGAAGACCAAGGTAAGAACAGACAGGAATATCAAAAATCAACACTTAATTGAAAATAAAAAGTAACTGCACATATTCTCAGTTGGCTTTGTCAGATCTTGATTTCTGATTTTTAGACTTCCTTTTAGCAAGGCAGTGGACTCAAATACATGAAAATACTGCAGAACTGTGCAAAAGAATGGTGGGAATGCATGTCTTCATACATGCCTAAAAACAGCCATCACCAGCTCCTACAAAATACACAGGATTGGGAATGCAGAATCTAGCTATTAAATAGATTATATGGATTTCAACATATTTTATTTTAAAACAGCAATTGACTTTTGTGTATGTCTGCACATGCAACTTAATAATCATTTAGTTGGGATTCTACTCACAGATTTCACAAGCTTTAAAACCTAGTTTAATGTAGTAAGTACACAGTATTTCCAACATAAACTAGCAAAGGCTTATCTTGTGAATCAATGCTTCTAATTCTACAATATTTCTTACTTGGTAAAGCGGATTTCCAGGTGAGATGTCAAATATTCTCTTGGGGTAAACGTGTGTTCCCAAACCACCATGTTTGGTACATAATTGATTGAGAAGCAGAGCTCAGAAAGTGCAGTATGCAGTTTGTCCAGGCTTTAAGAATAGACAAGAAATTAAGAAAAATATTTAATGCAACAGAAGTGTATATATTATCATGGAAGGCACATACTGAATGGATAATGCCTCAAAAGCAGGTACAGGTCTAACTCTCATGTTCTGCTTCGAGACACTTTTCTAGCATATTTTAAAAACAGTATTTTGGCCAAGAACACATCCTACAACTGCATATTGATCTGGATTGCATACAGTGATGTGAGATTTATTTTTCTAATATATATATATACCATATATATATAATATATATGGATTTTTTGAACCCAAAAAAGAATAGACATTTAAGTGACTTTTCCCTAACTGAACTAAACAATATAAATAATATTTCCTAGCAAGCAGTAATAAAAATCTAGAAATATTGGGGGAACAAATCTTAAACTAAGTTCTTTTCCATCAACTCCTCTAATCTTTACAGTTCTCTGCTGTTCAGTTGTTGCAACTGTAGCAAAACCACTTCAGCAGTGCATGAATTTAGGCACTTCCAATCACACACTGTTCTTTTTTATTAGCTTTTTTCCTCTTCATACTTTTATCACTCTCCCATCCTGATCTCTGATCTCTCCTTACACCTATCTTACAGCCATTCCTACCCTATCATCTCTTACACCCCGAACTGTATTTATTAACCTTTCATCTTACCTATTCCAGGTGGGTTTTTTGGTTTTGCTATTGATTTACTGGTGCTCTCAATTATTTCTACAGCCACTAACAAAGAAACCTCCTACACTTGGTTCAGGCACTGGAACCATAACTCCATATCAGCCTTTCAGCAGCAAGAAATTCCTGTCCAGCCTGTATTTAAGGGTGCTAAAGCAAGGTAGAATTGAAGATGCCACCCACTCCTTGGACTCACATGTCCACAGTTAATATGACTATTCAGGAAGCCTAGCTGCAGTACAGGGACTCTTTCTGCTGAAGGAAAGGAAACAGTCAAGGGGATAAATTTAAGTGACAAAGATTCCTCTTACCTATGTAACAAAATTCAATATCTATACAAGTCACAGAAGCATCATAAGCTCACAAACTGCAAAACTATCAAACTTACATCCAATTAAATTTATTCAAAGGAATTAAGCAAGAAACATTCAATATGTAAAACATATTTTTACTGTGGATTCAAGGTGAAAAGAACAGAAGAAGCAGCTTACTTTGTCACAACCAATCTGTTTTTCCTCATGCTTTCTACTCCTGGTTTCTCCCTTTCAGGTTCTCCTTTCTTTCCAGTCTGTTTTTTTGACTTCTTGTTCACTGCTTGACTGATGGTTTTGGCACAATGTTTTGGCAACAACTAGTAAACAAAATGAAATAGCCCCTCCAAATTAAAATCCAATTTTTTACCACACTTCATCACATAAATAACACATTCTTCCTTTGACACAATTCTAGTATTAAAAATTCTTGCTCAAATCACCTTCAATTTTATGAAAAGAAAGCTTACCCAAAACACAGAGAAAGAAGTGAACAGAAAATATCCAGAAAGTTGAATGCAGAAAATCTCAGAGGAGAATTAAAACAGACACAACCATACTCACCTGATCACTCAGTGTACATTGTTCTGTGCAAATGTCTGTGATAAGATTTCGAGCTTGCTTAGCCATTTCATCCAAGAACATGTTACACAAGGAAAGACTGCGATCTCCAATATGATGTCGCTATTAAAAAGGGAGAAAAGGAATCAGGATTTTCAGTTTCTCATCAATCCTACACTACTGCAGAGAACAGTTCACTAATCATGTAACTATGATATAGGAAATAATATATTAATTAGTCCTCAATAATCTTGACTCTAGGCTATTTTGTTCTATCTGGAAGCAATTTGAACCATGAAATTTTCAAAGTCACCATTAAATATATTTTCTGTAAAAAGAAGTAAAAAAAAAACTTTTAAGAAGTAGGTTTCCACATTTAATTTAGGACCAAATCTACTTTCATGTGCCCAATATTCCAAGGTCTCTGTGAATGTTAATATGTGCCAATACTAAGTCTAGGGGGGAAAGGGCATGCAACTCAAGCTATAGAGAAAGAAGTGTCCTTCAGATCACTGAACAAGTCAAAGATAAAGCCCTGCTGCATTAATTTCTGGAGTCTGTTCCTTTGTCACAGGATCTGCACAAGTGCAGTCTCTGTCTTGCTGAAATGGTCCTTTCACCACTGATGTTTACTTTCTATCAGCCACACTATGACACAGTACACAGCACAGAGACAACAAAGAGTATTTTTCCAAAATTATAATAGATACCAAGGCATACAATTTAGATACTGAATTTCAAGTTCTGCTGGCTGTGACAAAATGTGCTTGCTGCAGCTGAATGCACAGAGTGGATTTTGGCTACTGATTTCTTACTGTTACTCTAACTGCTCTCAAAGATGTCTCTTGTCCTGAAGGGTCAAGCTTTCCTGGAAACTTTTTATTGCTTGTCTAATATAAATAGCATTGGCAGCTATTTAAAGCAAAGCATACAGTATATAGATGTATATTGTAATGAAGTTTAGCAGAAAATAATTTTATGTTTAACTAGGAAAACCCCATAGTGTGTATATTACAATAAATCCTATTCAATTAATTGTTTCAGATGAGCTCTGTTAGGAATGAAAACAACATTTTCATGAGCACTACATAAAAATGGCCAAGTTAACTCCCGGGCTAATTCCAAAGTCAATGAACATACAGGAAATGTACAAAAGGATTTATGCCCTTACAACAAAAATAGAAAGAATTTCCTCAGATTCAAACTGCTTCCTTTAACAAAAAGTGCATTTCTTCAAGTGACGCAGTATTTCTTTTAAATTCTAGTTCTAACCAACAAGGTTTTCATTACCCAGTTCTGACCAAAGCAAATGCTTCCATTATACTGTGTATAACTTTTTTTTGTTCTTACTGAAGAAAACTCTAACAAGGCATACAGAACCCCCAGCTTCCTATTTCCTTCTCCCAACTACGAGTTTCTAAACTATTTAACAGGAAAACTGTTGCTTCTAAGTTTTAACAGGCATAAAAATCAAAATGTTTTCTCACTTCAGAAAAGGATTTACAGATTTATACATGAAGAGTCATGTAACAAGGTATCCACTTGTTTTAACTCCATTTTTATATTTTTAGCACACTCCTCCCTCAAATATTAAACTGCCATAACAAACACCTTCTTACAGTGTTCAGCTCTGGTTCACTCTACATTGAATAAGAGACAAAAATAACTAAAATTTAAAAATTACCTCTTCAGGGCATAGTTCGTGGGTACAGCTCATAAAGTGAGTACAAAGCAGTGGGAATGCAATTGAATATCTTGATTGAGAAGGAAGCTCCAAACACTGCTGAAACATCTTCTCAAAAGCACGACTATAAAAACTGAACAGAATTAACTGATTATTAATCAGACACTTAAATGCCATATATATGTTTTTGCTGCAAATAAGGTTTACTTCACACAAACCAAATGTTACCATAAACATATTTTGTATACCAAAAACTTCATCATTTTTGGTTTTGGCATTCACTTCTTATGCATTTGATTTGCATATCTATTTTACTACATTATTATTATTATTATTATTATCGTCATCATCATCAACATATTTTTATTCTGACGTTTGCATACAGGGACTGTAAAAACCTGCACATTTTGCCAAAAAGTATTAAGAAAAAAATCTGCAAATGATTCCTGATCAATTATATGACTGCATGGAGAATATCTCTGACAGATGTTCATAATTTCCTTTTTCAAATGAATTCTCCTAGAAACCAGAAATGTCAATCAATTCTTCCACTGGCCTATCTTCCTCTAAAGTATACCATTTAAAAATTACGACTTGCAAGGACAAACCAAACAATAAATAATAAAAAACTTGTACAGTCAGGTTAGTAGCATACCAAAAGATAGAAAGATCTGAGGTTTCAACCAACATCTCCACCAAAGAATCTACCATTTTTGTGTGGAAAATGATCGTGTTCATCATTTTTCCTAGTTCTCTGTGGTCCGCGAGACCAAGCGAAGCTTTAGAAACGCTCGTGTAGGCCTGGAAAGACAATACAATTTAAATGTTATTATCTGTTATAATAACATTTTTTATATTTATATAATTATAAGCTGCTTTTGTGCAAATTCCATTGCTATTGCTCAATACCAATGTTAAATATTGTCTGTGTTATGCACAGGACACCTGCATATTTAAAGACCATGCAGGAATTTTTCTCACTAGAGCTTAAAAAAAGCAAACTGCCTTTCAGTGAAGTGTCTAAACACCCATTGAATACGGCACTAATTCACAGATAAACTGCAGAACAAATGTATGGGCAAAACACAAATTTGTAAGCTCTCCCTTACCAGTGCAGGCACGCTGAATCACACCCTGCACACCCACCAAACAGCTCAGCCTCAACACATTCTATTTCTGAACTGTTATAAACACCCCAAGGGATGATTTGCAGAAAGTACCCAAAGCAGACAAAGTTATATCAAAACATAGCAAATTATCTGTTAAATTATTTGTTTGATTTGAAGAGTAGATTATTTTTAGACAGCCTGTCACACGCTTGCAGTGTGAGAGTAATCTAGAACAGTAGTAATCTATGGAATGTTTTTGTTTTAGGTTAGTGAAACATCTTAAATGCATATTTACCAATTCTTACCTGCAATCTAAACCAATCTAATCTCATTCCTCTGAAGTCAAATACCTCTCCATCTTCAACTGCATCAGGGAAAAATATAGAACAGAAAACCCTTAGAAAACAATAACAGGTTCAGATATATTGTATCAGACCTTCTAAAAACCCCAAAGTAGTAAAGAACTGTTTGGGTAATGAACCTCATATTTTTACCAAAACATTTTGACCCAGTACAGTTGCAGTAAAAGGAATTAAAATATCTAGATGAAAATATGTGTAATATTTTTTCAATATTAAAAGTTAGGATTACTACCCAACAGCATCCTTTGGAAAAGGGACACACCACAAGAAGCAGATATAAAAATTGAAGAGACAAGGGAAGAAATGTATTTATCTCCTACTGATTATATGAAATAAAAGGGATGAAATTTTTCAGAGGAATCTGCCAGTCTGTTAACAGTTATCCAAGATAATTTAAACTTACCTTGTTTCACACTTAGTGAAGTCATTGTGTTTACAAAAGAGGACATGATGATTGATTCATCCTCTGGGCACACTGAAAGATTCTAAAATAAAAGTTGTTGCTATTATTACTTGAACTTGGTTTATGAAACAATGTCAATATCCATGCCCCATTTATCAGCTATACTCTGAAATGTTCAAAAACCTACAAAAGCTAACTTAATTAATGGAACATTTCCAGTAGTGCTATTTAACAACTTTCACTTTTTAATTCATTGGTTGATGACAAATACCTAGAAAAGATTGCTTCCAAACCAATATCAGCTCAAAACAGGAAGATCTGTCAGTAAATGTAGCTATGCTACATTTTCTACCCTGTCTGCAAAGAAAAAATGGCTGGATATAATGGAGACCTGCATCACTTTACCTCCAGAAAAACCCTCTCTCAAATTTTTTTTCATTAAAAATTCAAGTTTATTTAATAAACATTCAAATTTTACAAAATGCAACATAAATCTTTTTAGTTTTAGGCACCAATAGGACCACACTTCTGTTAAGTAATGCAATGCAGAAGTTTCTCATAATTCCAGCAATAACTGACATTGAAACCTAAAGGCTGAAAAAATCCAAATTACCAC
The DNA here is from genome assembly GCF_001522545.3 of Parus major. Classification (NCBI taxonomy): domain Eukaryota; kingdom Metazoa; phylum Chordata; class Aves; order Passeriformes; family Paridae; genus Parus; species Parus major. The sequence continues at coordinate 4,832,432 of NC_031776.1, forward strand.
TCAATCACTCCTCTAATCCGTCTAATCATAACAGCTTGATAGCTGTTATGAATTAATGACAACTAAAATACAAGCCCATTTTTTCCCCTCGTTTCAGTTTGGGCTCCATCTAGTGGGGTCACTAGGGAATAAAACCCAAGCACTTCAGAAAATTTTTAATTTCTTGTTGGTTGGCCTAAATAAGAAAAGGTTTCTAAACTCCTTCAGTGACAGTACCTGTATAGTATCCACAAACTGGAATGCATTTTATGACATCATTTTGGACAAAAAGCCTTTGTTAATATTTGCATTTGAGAACCAAGAACCATGATGCTGCCATACCTGCACGAGCTCGTTTAAGACCACTGCATCAAAGCCAGAGAGATACTGTACATAATATCTCTGCATCACTGGTCCATATTTTCTCACGTGTGCCCTGAGCTCCTCCATGTAGAATATTAACTCAGCTATGTGCCTAGACAAAAAGACAAGGAAAAGCTTACAAATATTACTCAAAACATTAAAAAAACCACATTCTATTAGTGGGATGCCTCTCAAGGCAATTTACTCCTATACCTCGCTTTTAAAACAATTTTCAATAGCTAATTTCTCTATGTAAATATTAATGTAAAAGGAGCTTACATAGGTAATTTCTTCTGCAAGGTCAAATTCACTCAACAGGACATAAGTCAGCTGGATACCACCACAGTAATCCTTAAAGGTTTGTCTAACTATTCAGTTCTTTTTCTGAATAAGAAGCCCTTCTGTAAAGCTCAATTTGAAAAAATATTTTTCTCAAAAAGAGGTTAAACCTGAAAAATACAAGTTTAATAACTGCTTTTCTGGCTTTTTTTCCAAGGCATGAGGATGGCTAAATACTTACACAGGTTGTTTTAGAGAGTTTCTGGAACCTCCATCTCTCCTTAGCACCTAAATCCAGTGGAGAGACTCCAAGATTTTCCCACTCCAGCTCTATAAATGGCTTTCTGATTGTTATTTGTTTAAAATCCTGCAGTCTTTCAGTTCACCCTTGTGTCCAATGATCTTGAGAAGTCTCCTGCCTATCCACACTTGGAAGATCTTGTACTCATAGTTCTCATTTTTACCATCTGTTTATGATGACACTAATGCTGTATTACATAAATAAAGCTTAGCTGATTTAAAAGACAGTTTTGTTACATGAGACATTCTATAAATCAACAAATAAAGCTTTTGGAAAGTTTTCTTGCCTCCTAAATTGATTTGATCAATGCAAAATCAGTGAAGACACATGAAAAAGCTTTATTTTTGCCTATTTAAAATTAAAACCCAAAACTTATATAAAATATTTTTATTTTAGAAATGAATTTTCACTGATGTGCTCCAATTTCTAGGACAGTATTTCTACTTTTCTTTTTTGATGGGACACTTAATATTCTCAAGTAAAATTTTTTTGAACATTCCCAGCAGCTCCATACAGCCAACCTCTTCTGAGGTTCCATTGCCTTCAAATTTATTTTGTCTGTGAAATTCTAATATTGAAGGTATTGCATTAAAAATGAACATACTTATCTATGAAATCATCTGCGCTCTTCTTTGGCATATTATCTGCATGACGAAGAAGCCAAATAATTTCATCACGAGCAAAGGATAATGCCATAAATACAAAAAGTGCCTGAAAAACAAAAATTGTTCACAAGCTTATCAATATACACAACAGCTGAATAGTTTGTGCACTCAAGAGGCAACTAGTCCCTAAAACCCAAGAATTAAAAAAACAAAGTAGGTTTTCTCAGAGTGAAGTGAGGAGTTTTTTCCCCCCAAAAGAAAATAAATATTTGATTTACCATTGAGAAACACACAGGTTTTTGCACAAATGCAAAGTATAAAACTGTCATTACCTTGGGACCCAAGAGGCCTGGCTGATCAGACAAGACAGTGGCTAGTTCTTTGAGTGCAGAACGTAAAAACTTGCGTCTCTCTCTATGCATTGAACCACTGCACCAAAAGAAAATACATTATCCACCATGCTAGCCACCAAACACGTCATTTTCAAAAGCATTTAAGACCAAGCATAAGCAGATTATATTTATACCAACTTCAAAATTTCAGAATTTTGAAGAATGTGGTTCAAAAAATTAGCATCCTCATCGTCAACATCGTATATCCTTGAAGCATCAATAAATTTAATCCCCAAGTTCTCTGCTCCATCACTGTGATGTGCATTTGACTACATTACAAGATTTCTATTTAATCTGTATTCATATTTTGTAATCAGACAAAACATAACTAATGAATAAACTAAATGCTTCCATCCTAATAATTTGAAGAATAATCTAAAACTTGGGGAGTGAAATTGGAAATGACATTAAGCACATGCAGATTTAAAGGAATGATCAGCAAATTATCTCATTTGACAATGCATGACTAACTCAGCATTTGACAAATTCTGCTTGTACAATCTTTATGATTTTAAGAGAACCAATCTAAAATGTATCAGAAAAACTTTTAAAGACACTTACGCATGTGAAACAGCAGCTTCTTTGCACTCTCTGATGTCATTAATGCGCTTGTTGTAGCTGCAAGTAAAAACCAATCAGATATGGTATAAGAATGGTAGCACATTTTAGAAAGAACTGACAGGGACTTGAGAAGAGCTACAATGTTATAGCAAGCAGGATACCAGCAGAAAATACACCTCCTCCTGAGCAGAACTAAATGCCAAATCTAGCTACCCAAACCAAAAATACTTTCTACTCAAGTGCTCCTGGTCTTTGCTGGTAGAGGTCTCAACTTTGTTCCTGAGTTTTCATATAATGTACTGCAGAAACAGCAGCAGCAAGATGCTATTTTTCAAGCAAACTCCACATTCTTAACATAATTTCCTTTCAGTAAATCAAGATTTGTGGGTGAGATCATTATTCTTAGACTAATTCACCAGGTTTTCAGAACTGAGATATAAATAGGTGTGGTGGTTATTAAATCAGGCCCCTAAAACTCATGCATTAAAGAAACAACCAAGATACCAAGCAAAAATGTTTGTGTACCTAAGCAGAACTTAAGTGAAGCAGAAGTAGTCTGTTTGAAACAGCTCTTCAAGAAATACAGTGTTTTTAGCAGAGATTCTGAAAGGAGAACAAAACCTTACCCTCTTATGTTTACAAACAAATCCTCTGCAGCTTTGTGAATATGGAACACTTCGTCCCGAAACAGAGCCAAGCAAGAGCTGCTTTGAAGTGCAAGTTTCCAAAGATTCAAAGCTGTAGCGTCACTATTTAGGATTCCATGGCACAAAATAAATCCAACTTCAAAAGTTCACATTGATGTGACACAAATCAGGTGCACAAAGACAGTAAGAGAACAGTGAGATGATTATGAATTTTGTCATAAATAGTTTGCACAGATCATTAATAAAGTCTTTAATGGGTAATATATAAAAAATTCTAATATAAAAATATTTAATATATAAAAATTTGTAATATATAAAAAAATACCTCCCCGCTTCTAATGGAGGTATTTTTGCAATATTTTTGTGAAATTAATTACTATATGTTGATACTACTTGACTATTTTCATCAGAATTACTGAAGCCCTCACTTCCAGTCAAAGTCTGGAACATGACACACTCTATTCCAGCAGCCCATGCTGAATTCTAGCTTCACTGCATGTTAGTACAAATGAAATTTAATCAACTTCTCCAGAATATTACTTGAATACAACAGCCATTGTACAGTACAGAAAGCAAGTAGTCTTTTAAATGTTAACCATTTTATTTAGTACAAGCATGAGTCATTTCAGAATATTTTACTTACAAATGATCCATTTTTCCATTGCATCCAGAGATAGGTATTCACATGGCATCTGTTAAAAAACATTAATTTGTAGCACACTAGTTATAAGTACTTCTTAGCAAAAAGGGACAAATGAAGTCTTAAATGCTGATGAATAATAGAAGGCCACTGACCACTAAAAGTCACTGAAGTTACTTTTTTTCAGCCCTTCAGAAACTGAGGGTTAGAATACTAAGTGAGCTTCCATACCCTGCAACACCTTGAACAAATTTTGAAAAATACTTATTTTCAATAAACACTGTATTTAACAATATTTAAGAATTAGAGGTTTTTTAATGGATACTAATCACTACTTTGCAAATGTCAGAGCTTCAATTTTTTCAGAAAGATAACCATTCATATCACAACTGAGGCAGCAAGTGCAAACACAAATTTTAAAGGAAGGACCAGTTCTGATTTCCAGTCTCCTGGCTCACAAACACGTGAGAGGGTACATGGGATTCCTCCCCTCTATGCCTGCAGAAGCTAACACTGCTTCCCTTCATCTTCTGGTCAACAAATTACTGAAACTGAAGGCCCAAGTTAATGTAACAAGCTTTACTTAATGACAGAAAACTTTCCCCCTGTACTAGTCAGTGTCTTTATTCTTCTCTGATTAAAAGTCACATAGAGGTAATCCAACAGACAACTATTTTACAGAAAACCTTACTCAACTCTACCACAGAATGCAAATTAAAAGACCATACTGTGTCAGACTGTGCAGGATTAAGCATTGTACTGGGGGCACTGATGAGGCTCAGTAGTTGTGCGTTTCTCCACTGGTCAGCTGAGAGATTCCGTCGAGGATAGACCATCTGGAGTGAAATCAGAGCATCTGAAAGGGACTAAAAAGCAGGCTAATGATTAGTTTGAATGGTTAGTAATATTTCATCAGTAGAACTGCTTCCTCAACATTATTACTAACAGTCATCAAAACATTTTAGAGAACTAGTTTTGAAACTAAACATAAGGTTAAACCCCATTGCATCTAGTTTGTTTAACATATAAAATTTAAATACACGAGCATAAACAAAAATAATACTGAGAAATAAAGCATCTTTGTTAAAATGTGCACCAGAAAAGATTACTTGTAATTGAGATCCTTAGCTAGGTAAGTCTTAACAAGAAAGGAATCATGAAAAGTGTAACAACAATAAGATTACAGACAATTTAGAAGTATTGGAAACTATTTCACTTCAGAGCACTTAGGAAAGTAGCTGGAAAACTCTGAACTTCTAGTGACAATACTGAAATGTTTAAGGAAATTGAGAAAAATCTCAAGAAAACTAGAGAAGAAAAACACAACCAGTGCCTAAACTTCAAAACAGGTAAAGAAAAATTCAAACCTTAAAAACTTTAGGTAATAACTTAGAAGGTAACTTAAGCTAGTGCCAAAGATTCCAAACTAAGGTGTAATTGTTAGGCAATTAACTTGCAAGCACCTAGAAAGTAACATCTTTATAACAGTTGGTCAATCCTGACCAGAGAAATCTAGTTTCCTTTGACAGAATAGCAAATCTAGCGAACAAATGGGAAGTGATAAAACAGGATATACTTTGACTTCAGCAAAGATTCTGTAACTTTTCCAAGGTATTCTTATATAAAAATACAGCCTAGATAAAACAGCACAGAACTACAACACAACCAATAGTGTAAGAATAGAAACTTAGAAACATCTGTACAGAAAGGAATTGAGCTCCTTTAACTCAGTAAAGGCAACTCAGCATTGTGTCAGCTTTTGAGTACAGGAGCACCTGTTAAAGAGGCAGTGGTGATCTCCAGGATTCCCAGTTTAAGGACAACCCAAAGCAAAACTGCTCAGGTTACAAAATAGAAAATCACATTCATCTAGGATGGCAAAATAATCAACTTCACAGAAACACTGTGAATCTCTTTAATTTCAAGCTACAAGGCTACACAAAACACAGAAGTAGCTATTCTCAGATGAACCACAACTGATTTTTAATTTCTAATCCTTAGTGAATAAAATGGCACCTTACTAATGGGCCTTAGAGTTTCTGAACATCTACAGGCTGTGCTTTTTAATAGGGTATCAATCCCCAGCCCTAGACATTCAATGTAAGCAGAAATCTTATGTGAAATGTATACCAAATGGCCTTTAACAAAACAAACTCTTGCAAATTTACTTTCTATCTGTTTTTCCCAATTAAGGTTACTGCATCCCTGTGAAAAGAAGTACATACTTTACTGTGAGGTACGAATTCCTCCATCATTTTCTTTAATGGGTTTTCATAATCCACAATCATCTGGCCAAGGCGTGGATATTCTCTGTCACTAAAAGCAAAAACAAACAATTCACTGAGGTAGCTGTTACTATCATTAACATTACACATGTCTTTTATACAATAAATTATTTACCTCGCTCCATGTGTCATTTCATGGGCATAGTTATACAATCCAATGATAGCCTTCCTTTCTTCAATTCGGGACAGCAGTATCATTAGAGTTGTGTAGGTTATAATCAAATCTAGGTAGTTCTTTGTTAAATCAAAATTTACAGTCTAGAAATGAGAACCAGTAAATTATAATTTAAAAACTTTTAGAAACAATCATAAAACATTTTTCCTTGCATTTCCATTTTCCTTACATTTCAGCATTTTTAAATACAATGGGCTGTCCTTTGAATAAAGTTCTTGTTCTGGTGGATTATGACTCTCCATAACCTTAATTTATTCATCAGATTCCCAGAACTGTTTGGACTCATGAAAGCAATTAAATTCTTCCAGGCTTAAGTGTCACAGATTACCTGACAAACAGGAAAACTTCTCTTGCTTACTAAGCAGTCAGCAGTGTGCCTGTGAACTGTATTTTAATAAGATCCTAATATAAAAGACTAGCACATATCCCACTGGCCTTGTAACATGATTCCACAGAACACATACCTGTTCCTTTTTCATATTAAGAATTTAAGTTGGCCAAATTTAGAATAATGACAAAAACTAACAAGGTGATGTTAAGAACATTAAGAAAGTTGAAACCAACAGGAAAAGGTGTTGGAGGATTTCTTTTGGGGGCTTTTTTCCTATGTTTGTTTATTGGTGTTTCTTTGTTTTGTTTTTTTAATTGGGTTTTTTTGGGGAGGGAGGTGGGGATGGTCGTTTTGTTTTTAAAATAAGACTTTTAGATGCTTTTGTAGTTGCTTTAGTCAACCCCAAAAGTGACCTCCTCACATAGCTTAGATGGACACCAGTAATAGTCTTGTCTTGTGAGTCCCACAAGGCATAAGTATACAGAATGCTATGAATGAACTTGCAGATGCAATAAATCAAAAATTACTGAAAAATTTTTATGTCTGGTAACAATACTGTTACTATTGACCATAAGAAGCCTACTGAGAAAGGTCTATCTCTCTATTATAAAAGTTAGGTGCACTGTTTTTATTTCTCTTGCATTTATAACTAGAGAGGTGATGTTTCTTGGACTAACAAAAGCAAGTTCTTCTCCCCACAGGACTCTGAATGGAAACATTTTTGAAAATTCAAACCTAGAAACTTACAATATCAAAGAAGACTTGGCAAACATCAATAGTGTTTAGCAGCTCACAGACATGGTCCTTGAAAAACAAAGGAACAACTTTAGTTTAAAAAGACATCATTAAATCACATTACTACAATTAGTGAGGGAGCTTCATTTTTTTTAATTTGAAGAACAGATCTTCAAGTTCAGCTATTTCATTAGTGTTATTTCATGAATAAAATTACAGAAACCTAATGTGACAGAACTTACACATTTGTAATACCTTACCTTAAATTCCATAACATCAACGAACGTGAAGTAGTATAATGCCAGGTTCTTCAAAATCTCTGATTTTTCTTTCTGGAGCTGAGCAAGCTGTTGCTAAAAGAGAAACATAAACATGCACACTGTTCTTAGAAGATCTTGAGAAGACTGCTGAAAAGTAATACCTGTGAAGCGCAGAGTAACCACCAGGCTATGCAAAGAAGCTGTAACATGGTTTGCTAAGACTGAGGTTCTGCATGTGTCAAATTCACACAGAGTTCTCAGCACTAATCATTTTAACAGCTGCCAACTACATTTTGAAGATAAAAGTTACATTAGTACCCATTAGTACCAGAGTTATATTGTTTAGCTCAGCTAGAGATGAAAATGGTAGTTAGGAAAAGTGTTATGTTATCATATGTATAATTCGCAAAAGCAGAACAGTACATGAGCACAAATCAATACGCCAAAACCAAAATAATTATGTTACTTGAGGTGGAAGAAAATAAGGTGGCAGGTTACAAACTTTACTGCAGAAAAACATTATGCTTTTAAATTCTGAACTTACCAAAAAGAATATCCAGGCAAAGCCACGTTAAGCATGCAAAATAAAATGTAGATACAAACATAAAATACAGTAACGGTTCTTTGACCAGTTCCATATAAACACAATAATACATTCAAACAAAAGCAACAAAATAAAGAAACATAAAAGAAGCAAAACACTAGCATTAGACACTTGTGGATAAAATGGAAGAGGCAAACGTGAATACAAAGGTAAAATAATTCACATGGACTTATTTTTTTATATATTTCAAACAGACAATGAAATACCATTTTTTAAAAACAATTTTCTGAAGGAATCAGATTGATCACTTAGACAATTAAGAACACAAAAAATCAGCTGTTAGTGAACAGCCATTCTGTTTATTTATGTATGACAGCCTCACAGCACTGCAAGTATCCAAATACTGAACTGGCAATATCCAGCTACAAATTATGTCTCCTTCCAGATACAGGAATTGGAATGAGTTAAAGAAGTCACAATAGGAAGAAGTGCCCTCCAAAAACCTGCAAGATTTTAAATTAAAGATGACCAAGTGAAATAACATCTTTTTCTCAACAAGAGCAATCATATATAAGAGAGATTAAAAAGTTGCTTCAAATCAATTAGCTTATCTTCACAAGAGGTTAGAACTGAGCATGTTTCTTCAGCTCGTTCTCTTTTATAAAGCTATGCTATGTATTCTCAGTTTTATGTAAAGCATCAAAATTTCTCTAATTGTAAAACTAACTGCCTGGATCAAAACTAGGTATCATATGTAAAATAAGATTAGCTTCTCTCCTCTGAATTTTTGGAGGTGATGGTGATTGTTTAGAAGTCTTGAGCCATAACACTTTCATTATTGCTGAGGAAGACAGGAATAGACAGTTATGAGCAAATCAGAACGGCTACATTATAAAATACTCCTGCCTGCTCTGAAACCTTTGCAAAGGATTGAACTCTGAATGCCTGCCTATATATTATTTAAGTCTCTTTCACACAGGCAACAACCAAGGCTTAATTGAAAGACATGCAAGTACATGTGTTTATTTTTCACCTTGTCCTGATAAATCTCACACACCAGGAAATAGATTACTTCCATTTCATCTGCTGCTGTACAAAAAAATCTTTGTTTTCAAATCCCACAACTTGTATTTTGATTCTCAGCATGAGGATTAAAGCTATACTATTTCCAGTATATAGCTTTAACTTAAACTGCCTTGAGCTCAGGAAAGGAAGCGTGCAGCATCATCAGGCACAGACTCCAGAGCTCCAGTACACCTCCAGACCAGCTTGTGCCTACACTTGGAACTGCTCCAGAGGAAAATCTGCTTTGTACTTTCAGGGCTGCTTCATCAGTCAACAGTTCTTACACAATGAAAATTCAGTTAAAGATGCATGGTTTTAACTTTGCACCCTGGTCCTAGCACTTCAAGCATTTTTGCCAGTTCGTAGAAGACTAAGCAGAAATAGAGGGTTTTTTTCTGTGCAACTAATACAAGTGTGAACCAGATGAATCTGAAAAGCCCTGTCACGAATTTTCAGGAAGGGATGACAGGGTGTGATCCACAATTAAGATTATTTCAAGTGCAGAGAAAAAACAAAAGCAGAACTCACTACCACTGCACACCCCCTTAACAACATTTTCTGCACTGCAATCCTAACTCATGGTAAGCAATGTGCAATGCTAAAGAAGACTCTCAAGATTATAGGTTGCTGTACACTACACCTATTTTTGGTATATCAAACAGCAACTGAATGTCCACTCCTGCAGGATGTTCAATTTCAAGCCACAATAAGTGAAATGGGGAGATGTGGCAAAAAGGGAGATGGTGTTGGGAACTCTGATTCCAAAAGAAGTAATAAATTTTCAGAAGTTCTGTGAAGCTTTACCGAGTACAGGGAGGTATTTGCCACACTAAGCTAAGGATTATGGAATCACTGCTGTGCATTCTTACCTTGTTACCTATATTCCCAGAAATATTCACACTTAAGTGATGTACACTTAAAGTGTAAGGTGATGTAAACTTAAGTACACTTAAAACTTTCCTAGAGAGTTGAGATGATCATTCTTTGAATGTTGAGTGTTGAAGGGGTCAGTAAACTTTTATTTAAAATAGTAGTACCGAAATAAAACAATATATAAACTGACTGTTATATCAGTATGGGGCAAATAGTTCAATTTATAGAGCACAGCCTGATCAGTGATGGTTGGAAGAATAGCTTACAAGGCATGCAGTGTCTTGGATGTTTATTTGATTTTTTTATCATTCAAGAATGTGGGTGTAGCTCTTTTCCATTACTAATTTCCTAACATCTGTTTAGAAGTTGCTGGTGCTATATTTGATTTGAGGCTTTTGTCCTTAGCCTGCAATTCATTATTGAAAGTTTCCAATAACCAACAAAAGTAGGTATATCCTAAAAAAGGATATACTGAAGAAATAAATCTTTAATCAAAAGATTATTTTTACTATAGCTGACTATGCCTTGTAGACTGGTTAGCTGTACATGGTTTATTTATTCTTAGAGAATTTGTACAAATTATACCAACAGTATTTTTGTTGAATGAGATGAATTAGATTTAAGAGCTATGAAAACCTGTAGCAATTTCAGCATAATATGACAAGATCAAAAAAACTCTCAAGTTTTTAATAATAATCTAAGATTATTTCCTTTGGCTATTAACAAAATAACACATCTCTTATCATGTTTGAATATTATTTATAAATAAGAGTGAAACTAACACTTTGTGAATATATTACCTACAGGAGAAGGAACTGATCTTTAGTTTGTGCCTTTCCTTCTTTATATTAAATCCCAAATACCCTTGCACAGTCAATTATGTAAACAGAGAAAGTACATTAGAAGAAGAAAAAAAAATCTGAAAATGTAAGACAACCTCACTTAAAGCTTATATGAACACAGTGGCTCAGAAAAGGGAGAAATGATGCAACCCTGACATATTAATCATGTGAATAAATACCAATTTAATACAGTGGCTCATGAAAAATACAAGACACAGAGTTCAGAGTGTCTTATGTGTATAAAAACAAAGGGTACCCCTAGTCCTGCATTTTTTTATTATGTTTAATTGACTGGTAGCAGCACTATGTGAATATATGTCTTATTTCATGATCTGCAAATACGCAGTAGGAAGGTGAATTTTCTGCTTTTTATATCAGTGTGATATTTTTTCCTGCAAGTCTGATCATTAAACACTTGTATATGTTTTATACAATCCAACACCATAGCTATTATCATGTCCTCAGCAAAAATACCATCAACTCAATCTTGCCAGCTGGAATAGAAGTCCCAAAAAGCAGTATTATAAATTCTGACTGTTAAATTTCTGGAGAGAGACGTAAATCATCACTGCCAGTATTCTTACTGTCATTTGTCATACTCACTATGCTTGTCACCTATAGAGTCTTTACACAAACATTAGAAAAACTCAATTAATTTGAACAAAGCTCTGTGCCTACAAAATCCATAGCAGAACAGCAGAGAAATACAAAAGCATTTAACAAAATGAAAAAAAAATAGTTTTAAATTCTGTAAATTAACTCCAGAATGATGGATGTGTCCTTGGTTTTCTTATTCCCAATTAAGAGCTATTTCTGAAGTACTGTGCTGCATATAAAAAGATAAAATAGAATATTTAACATGCTTAGTAATTAATGTATGTCTACCACAAGTTCTGTTTTCATTTGTTTTCAAGTTTCTAGCACTGAGTTAACTGTTTTGAAAAGGAAATAACCACCTGTGATGGTCCATAACTGTTACCATTCCCAGGGAATTAATAATGGAAGACAACTGGAGCAGGGAGGCTTCTCTTTAAAAACTGATCTACCTCTGAGCCATAAGAAACAGTTTCCCTATTCTCTCACCTTCATTTAAAATTTTTGCAATATTTTTACAATTCATACAATTTTTTGTATTTTTATATTTTTACATTTTTATATTTGAGTGCCGTCACAGTTGGAGTTTTGTTTTTGTTTGTTTTCTGGGTTTTTAAGGGCCAAGCTCTTAAACTATCAATCATTAAAGCAAAGAGAGTCTTACTGGATGAAGGAGAGGGTAAAGTGTTGCACACATTCACTCCTCTGCAGGCATTGCATACACCATGAAGCAACAAGCAAGGAAGATTGATTTACCTTAGCAACTGACTTGTATGGACTTACATGACTTACAGCAGCCTTCTGCAGTGATTTATTCCAAATAATGATAAAAAAATACAGCATTTAGATGCTATTCTAACTCAAATTCAGGCTCAGTCAAAGGCCAAACCAAGAAAATAAACTTTGTAGCTAACAACACTTACTATTTTGAAAAAATACTTTATATTATGAGAATTCTGTTTGGTGAAACAATTTGAAGAGATTTAAGGATCCCACATGACCTCTTAGAATTGCTATTAAAAAAATGGTCACTTGCAAATGACTGTTAGACTGAAAAACTTTATATACTATCTTCTGTTATATAGGATACATCATTTTAAGTCAGTCTTACACCTCTAACAATTGAAGACATCAGACATGTTACTGCATACAAAACCAGGACAGTAAGTATAGTAGTATCAGAGCAAGGCATTAGCTGAGCAATTTCAATTCTGAAGGACTTTTTAGTAAAAATGTAGATGAAATTTTATTATTTGCAGATATTTTGCATTTTCTCATGAAATAAACTATCAGTATATTCTATTCTCAAGCAGAAGACATCTTAACTGTTCATACAAAGATGAACAGAGTGTCCTGAATAATTGCTCATCATCTGACTTCACTCGTGCAGGGGGAACACCCATAACCTGACCTGCTGCCTCAGTGACTTCTGGAAAATTTATGTCTTTTGCAGTCCTTTACCACTATCAGCTCCCTGAACAAGAACAGAGCTGAAAAAGCAGCTGTGCATGGCACCCCCTTACCTGGAAAAGGTTTTAATCTTCATAGAAAAGGACAATTAAGTTTTCTGGTGGAATCTGGGGTTTTTTGCTTAAGCAAGATGTAAGTTATCTGAAAAGTCAAGTCTTCCATGCAAGAGATTTCACACTCCAGAAAGGTATAGAAAAATATTAACATTTATTGAATATGGAGATAATCTAAGTTAGATTTATGAAAACAGCTGTGATAGCTTTAATGACCGTATGATTTCCTCAAAAATAAATGACTAGTGAAAAGAGATTACCAATACATGAGACAACAGAGCTGAGACCTCAAAGTTATTTTTCCAGAGATGACAGTTTCTAAATTATCTTCACTAGTGTCATGAAAATTACAGTACTAAATGTTTCATTAGGAGCAAGCAAACAAATGCCATTTTCCTTGATGTACCATACCACTTGCAGGGGCCAAAAGAAAAAGCTTTGAAAAATCAGGTTATTATTTGTATTAAGTGTTTTGAAAAAGATTAACTACTTGAAGCACCTATCACAAATTAAAAATCATAAAGTTATAAAGTGTGGGTTTTCATTTTTTTAATAGAAGAAAGCATTTAATAAAAGCATGCATTGATGACTTCTAATAAGCTTTAGCCAAGGAGGTTCAGATGCCCTGTGCCACAACACCTCTCCCACATCCATCTAATTTGCTGCATAACCAACTTGTTATGAAGTGAAACTGTGAAAGACACAGGAGGCAAACCACACACCCACTGTGATCTAAAAGAGAAAAGGCAAAAATGCAAAAAGTAAAATTAACTAATTCAAGATCCTGACCCTGGTAGACTACAAATGCTCACACTCCTTGTCCTCTGCTCTCTCAAGTGTTCTTATTTCCAGTCCCCACGGACACAATGCAACAGAAATTTAGTCAATACAAAGCACAAATTGAATTGATGTGAACAATACTGAGAACACACCTACTAGATGATGAAGACAAGCATTATCTGTAAAGCAGATCTTTACCTCACTAACCATACCCTTATAAACTTCAAAGTGATGCTTCACTGTTCTGCTTTGTGCCAAGCAATGACTGAACCTCAATTTTTCCATGAGACATGTAAAAATAAAAGTTTTTCTACAAGGAAATTGCTGAGGAACAAACCATGAAAAACATATCTTCAAGAAAGAAGGCAGATATTCTCACTACTTGTCATATATGATGTTTGGGAAAGCAGAAAGGGGGCTACAACTTCATGATACAAAGACATGGAGCTTTATCTGCACAGGCAGCAGATTTATCAAGTCCTACTCACAAAAAAAAAAAAATAAAAAAATTCCTGTCCTTTGTCTCTGTATCTTCAGTTCCCCACTGTGAAGTATATTATTCTGGTTTTAAAAGGCATTGACTGAAAACAGAGCAACTTTTAGGTTCTTTAACACTGTTTTTGAGTTCAGTATGTTCTCTTTCAATTTCTCTGTGACAAGAACCTCACCTGTACACCCTTTCAAGAGGAAGAAGTCTAAATAGCTGTCAGAAAAATCAGGCTGCTTCTGCATCCCTTACTTTGGAACTTTCCTTCTGAAGTTAGGCCAGGAAATTCAGTAACAATAAATGCTATTCTGAGTCAATACAAGCACAGATCTGACCAAGAACAATGGTGCTATAAAGTTTTTGAAAGCCTAATGCAGTTTAGAAGTTGTTTTCAAAACAAAGCTTTACTCAATTTGAAATAATTAGAAATAGTAAAGCTCCCCCAAACACAGGAGAAACTTTCCTTTCAAACAGGACTCTATCTATCTCTCTTGTTTCTCACTTTCTAAATCATTCCAGATTTTGTTTATATACATTCCTTCCTTTGCAGGTTATTTCATACAGTGCACAGCAATACTACCTTGGTGGTCTGTTTCTTTAACAGTTTAAGAGCCTGCAGAAATTCAAGATTATGTGATTCACAATGGTTATGGGAAAAGAAAGGGCAAGTGTAAGACATCACAGACTGCCCTCAAACAATGGGAGAGAGAGAGATATGAACTGGTAAGGTGCAGAGTTATCAATAATTAATCCTTTGGAAGATAAACTACTCCATTTAACTTTCCAGCCTGGTCAGCAAGGATTTATCAGCCACTTCACTGTTTGAACTGTCCACAAACTCTCACTCTCAGTACAATACTGAAAATCAGCAACTGTCAGACATTGCTCTGACGACTCAGCATGTCAAACACTGAAGGAAGAACAAAACCAGGAACTCTGTTTTCTGTGGATAAAGATGTAAGATATCAATAGCAAATATAACAGAATTACTTGTTTCAACAGAATGAAAATCCATGCCTTTCAGGATCATCTGATTATAGCAAACACTGCTCATCCTCTTCAATAAAACGTGTGGCTCATTTTTAAGTATTGTAAATGACAATACTTGAGAAAAAAACAGCTAAAATAGGTCCAAAAATATTTAAAAAGCTGGCACTGTCTTTTCTCTAAAACTGAATGCAAGCTTGATCAGCACCATCACCTACTGACATGTTAAAAGCATAGGTACACAGTGCTAGGCAGTAGCAACTGCTGCACTCGAGCATACAAAATCCAAAACCCTTTCCTGAAAGGGTGTCCTGGAATTTTCACTGCTAAGAGGAAACACAATTTATGACTTCTTAGCTATTTCCACTTTGGTAATCCTTTGTGATATTTCTTTAATCAATCACCCTTTTTTTCTTTTGGGAGTGACAACACTCTATGGGAAACATCTGTAAATGCAAAATGCCGTCAGCTCTGATTACAGGACAGAAAGCCCAGCTGCCTATTGCTAGAGCTCAAAATCCTACTTTAAAACATGCTCAAAACCACTCAAATGTGGGTAGGCTTTTGTCAACTCTGCTTAATAAACACAGGCCTGGCTGGCTCATACTAAATAAATACACAGCAGTGACAAAACATTATGTGTGTCCTATTTTAGAAACTCTGATGGTCAAAACATAGCAAGTTTTCTTTGATCTCTTTCCATAAACTTCACAGCACCAAATCCTTAAATATCTATCATTAGTTAAACTCCAAATTCATAATCAATAACTGGAAGACATTTAAAGCATACATACAACTGCAGTAAGAAAACTTTATGTATATTATCTTTTAATAGTTGATCTGCCACCCAAGCTTAGAGAATACAGAAGCATTTATCAACAGTAATTTAGCAGATTTACTATTTTTACATAAATTTCTATATTTGCTACTAACACAATCAAATACAAAGATGAGCAATATTAAAGAGTACAAAGCATGTACAAGTTTTAAAGTAAAAAAGCACGTTGTTAATGGAATTGTTTCCTCCATAAGGTAAAGTTTTTTTCTGGTTCCTTTTGATTTTTCCCTATTGATATTATTTGAGACATTACATACAAATTTGAGATGGCACTGTAAAAGAAACTAATTATTCTCATTGCTGTCACCACTACCATTCTACAGAAACCTGAATGCTTAAAGCAAGCCTAAATCTCCCAAGCACACAGGCAAGCTCTTGCATGAAGGGAACATGCAAACCCAACACCTACCTCCACTTTCCACCTTTGGAAAGAAATACAAGCAGGTAAAACAAACATCTTAAGGACCCTTATCTTTCAAATTGAAACAGGGAAACAAGTGTACATCACCTGTCAAAATGCCTGCCTCTAGCCTAATAATAACTAAAAAAAGGCTTCAAAGTCAAATTCAGCAATACTGAGTCACTCAAAGGTAAAACATAATTTACTTCTGCAACTGAACTCCCTATATGAGGAGGAAACAATTATATTTCCATATGTTTGTATTTCACAATGTTTCTCCATATGGACTAAAGCATTCTTTATTCCCCCAGGGACTGACTCCAGAGGCAAGGGTACCTGTAAAGTACAAACACTTCTTCCCACCTTGCAGCCAGGTGTTTTTTACTGATCTGCTGGTTAGGACACATCACAAATAAAGTTATGCAACTTTCATCTTCTGCAATCAGTCTGGTCACCAGGAATTTTTCCTATTAAAGAAAGGCATGATTTTTCCAAAGATTTCTTCCCATTGACAATTCTTTGAAATGGAATAGAAGAAAGCAGGCAAAAAGAAAACCAGAAAGAGTCCTATCCTAACAAAACCCATCCAGAATTACAGTACAATATTCTCTCTTTAAAGACAGTTTCTTCTCAAGTATCCTGTCAGACATTTGAATCAACAACTATATTCCAACTGCAACTGTCAGCATCAGATGCTTTATAAGAAAATGTAAACCTCTCAGACTGTGCTGAAAGAGTAGTGAGAAAAAAAGTTATACAGTCATTTGATTACTTACGTTGTTGTTGCGTGTTTCTACTGCTGGAAACTTCCTGACTATGAATTTGACAGCAGATTCCAGGTTTTTGTCAATAAGATAGGATGGTTTGGCTTTGGGGTCACCACATGCCTATAAAAAAATACAATACAAAATGAAGTAGAAACACAATCATCCATATAAAGCTAAGTGATAGTTGCAAATCTGAAGACAAACTAGAAAGATTCCTCTTTTTGTTTGTTTGCTTTTAGTGAGCAGGTGATAAAATGAAAGGCAAAAGTGCAGGGACTGTCACAGCTGAAATATGCAATGGGAAACAGTACAGAGATGCTCTTCTACTGAAAAAGATGCATGGAAGTATCAAAGCAGTTAGTGCAGAACAGCAGTGAGGGAAAAAACTCAGTCCTAAAAGAAGGAGAAAAAAAAAATGTTTCCTTTTAATGCTATTCCTGGTTTGAGGTAGTATTGTATTCATCTGGAGTTAACAAACTGTTAGAAAACTCAATCATGTCATCATCTGTGGAGGACAGTGCTGGGCACATTAAATGATTAAACTATCCTTTGTGAAACAAAACTAAACACCCCACCACCAATCTGCATTTAATTCTTTTTCCAATTGTTAACTGTAAGACAATTTTCCATCCCACAATCAAACCACCAATATTTGCCTAGCATAGTCTATTTCCTTAACTAGGAACTGAAGTTTTACTCGTGTTCTTTATTCCTAAAGCAGCATAGGCTGAGCTTTGAAAGCAGCAGTCAAAAAGTTACGCTAAATTTTGATGTGAAGTCGCGACTGTTAGGTCTCTTAAATAACTTAGGTAGATGGATCAGAACAGCTTCTCTGGACAGACACCTGAGGAAGCACCTACTGTTGCCAGCTACAGTGCATGCTGTCACACACTACTTCTCTGCTACTCTGGCTAGTGAGCCATGCGATACCATCTCATTTGGAGTAACATACTAAAAGCAGCATTACTTACATGACAAAATATGCGCTCAAACTGCATTTCTCTCAAATATTCATTTAGTTTTATTTTCCTCAGAGGGGTTTGCAAAGGAGTTTCACGTCTCATGCAAAACTAAATTACATGCTAGGCGTTTCTACGCAACAGAGTGAACTCGAATGGCAACTCATTTAAAAACTTTTCCACATTGATTTCTATGACCGAGCTGTGGACTGTAGAGACAGAAGTCATGGAGTATGAGACCGATTCTGAAAGCGGGCAAAGGGAAGGTGAAAAGCTTTGCAAACCTTCCAAACTTGTCCTTGCTGGGAAAGCAGTGTAATAAAAAGAGAGAAAAATTACATATAAACAAATTACTCTTAAATTCTAAAGTATTACATTTATGTGAACTAATACACTAATACCTACATCCAAGAGAACATTACAACCATCTGTTACTCTAGTCAGCACACTTTCTACTGGACGTTGATTATTCTAATACTCACAAACAACTTTACACTTATTTATTAGAATTTTACTATTGTGCAAAGCACTGTGAATATACTGAGACATGTAACTACTAATAGTACTTCCAAACTAAGTTCAGGTAGAGAGGGAAAAAAGTTAACAAACATCACATGCAACTACAGGGGGAAAAAGGAGAGACACTCAGTGAAGTTTTACATACCTGAAAAAGAAACGGTAGCCAAGAAAAAAAAACAACAAAAGAGTCATTATTGAAAGTTTCTAAAACACCTACTAGTAGTACATGACCATCATGATGTATACTCATGTACTATTCTGATATCAAAATGCTCATATTTGCTAAATTTCCCACAAAGGTACTAAACTTTATTACAGCATCATATCTATAATACAAGAGGAATTTATAATAAAAATAAATTCAGCAACATCCACAATATGTAAGATATTAAACTGTTGCTTCAATCTCCTTGGAGCAGCAAACCATACATGCCAATAAAAAGCTATTCTGTACACACCTTAAAGTCTATACAATTCAAAATTACAAACTATACTGTAAATAGGCATTACATATTAAGCATAGAGATTCAAATTTATGAAGTTTTAATTAAATCCGTGTCATGGGTGTCAGAACCTTTATGAAATTATTTCAATTTGTTGTTCTTGCTGCAAAACATGTAACTTTCTCTACTAGAAGGATAACTAAGAAAACAAGTTAACTGACACGTATTCATGACCTGTGTGCTGTTACTACCCTGTTAAATTTCAATATGGTTGCTGTTATGTAGGAGACAAGAAATCTGCCACTGTTGACTTCATAAATTTTTCAGTCTGAATTCAAACACTCCTTCCACGTACACTCCTTATTTTTCCTAGAAACAGATGTTTTCCATCCTATAAATCAGCTCTTCAAAATGTTTACTAAAACTTATGTTCTACCCATGCCCTTACATACACTCTCACAAGGAAACAGAGATCTGAAAACATCAACATGCACATCCTCCTGAGACTTCAGGAACTCAGCCCCCAGAAAAGACAAGTGTTATGCTCAGTCTAACTGGCAATCCTCTCAATACATGTGAAAATGTTCCTTCTTTGCTTCTTCCCATTGTTTGTTAGCTGACATCATACTTGAAGCAACTGTAACTCTTCCTACTAATAAACAACACTAGACTGGCCTATAATAAGAAAATTCTTATTTGCTGAAAGCATCCCTCACACACACCACCACAATTCCAGCTTCTAGAAAGCTGTACAAGCCTACCTAGATTGAACTGAGAGGACAACAGAAGTCACTGAATGAGTGGGTCAGTGCTTTTTCCTTCACTCTCCCATGTTCCACGGCAGCTCAGCTCCTTTATAAGAACTGGTATTAACAGATTACTAGCTGTTGTTGCATCAGTAGTTTTCATCCATACAATTACCTGCATTCAGCATCACAGGTAAAACAGTCTCCATAAGTTAAACCTCTCCCAAAACTGTGAACAGAATTCAAACTCCCTATAGTTTACTCTACAAAGCATAAAAGAATGAACATACAAACCCCAATCCTAGCACTTTTGCACAAACATGAAAGTGTGGTAAGACACATAAACAGGATTTTGCTCTAAAAAGAACAGTATTTTGAACAATTTAGGGCAATAGCTTTAGAATGTAGGTAAGAAATTTAGTTTTTGCTTTTAATAGTTGTATTAGTCAATACAAAATCTATAATGGGTAGGAACATTGTGGTAGAACATACAAAGGCCACTTGCTCATATACAGCTCTCCAGTATTCACACAATTCTGAGCACCAGCCAAAACCAGGACCCTTTCTCAGCCTCAGACAGCACTTTTTTACCTCCATGTGGATTGAATAACCATTCCTCAATTCATTTTTTATTAGGAAAAAACCCATAACCCAGAATTACTACAATTTTGAGCATTAAAAAGTTAATAAAAATTAAAATTCACAAATTTAAAATGGTCTTACTAGTGCAGCATTCACAGAATACAGTTCTGAAGCCATGGGATCCCAGTTGCTTCAGCCCCAAAATATTATACTCAAAGAATCTCACAGCAGTCAACTCTGAATTCCTTTGTATATTACTAAACAGCTGATAAACAGCTATGCTGAAAAAGATCATGCAAAGTTATGGTTAGAAACTAATCTACATAATTTAAACAAAATTTTAATGGACTCAGATGCTGGATTTCCTTCAAATTACACAGCACTTCTTTTCACAGATCTTTAGAATAGTACCCTGCTATTATAAGCTCTCAACTAACTAAAGTCATTCTGCACACCATTCTGTGCAACTACCAACAAGAAAAATATCATTTCTATAGCTAAGAAGTTCACTATTCACAATACTGATTTACTATCATATGCAGTTACCAAGCTTCAGAGAGATCAGACTACATGCAATGTTTGCATATGCTTCACTAGGCCATGTGTTTGAATTAAAGCAGTATTTTCCTGCCTACCCTAGTGAGGTAAATAATTATATTATTATTAAACAAAATTCAGATTCTCTTCCTCACTTGGTGCTATTAGGTTCTCCTATACTAATTTCACTTTAAAAATTAAGAATACTACACATCTATACCTTCTAAGTTGTATTCATTCAGAAGCAGCCAACAAGAAAACAGTCAACCACAAAAATCTGCTTAAGGTCTACATCTAAGATAAGTGGCCTCTAAACAGGAAAACAGAATCCAGTTCAACTGCCTTTGGCCCACAATACACCAGCATTAATATGCAGCAAAGAGACCTTTTGCCCCAATACTGTTACAGCTCTCACTGCAAAAACCTAAGTGTAACAATGTACTTCCTACTTGAGGGCAAAGGATTTTGAAGGAGAAGGGAAAAAAACATCAATCAACAAAATTACTATATACTTGCAGCTGAAGTGGAATGAATTAAAGGAAGTTTATGTTCAGGCACAATCACTGTCAGTAGTCAGTGCCCCAAACTTGCATTTAAAAGCCCTGAACTTCGCTCATGCCATTCATTCACATCAACCTGTTATGTGCCCTTGAATAAGAACACTGGGAAGTATCAGCTGAATACATGGCTTAGGATGATAAAAAAATAAAGCCTAAATATTTACTGTATTATGGTAAGACCTATTATTTATTTTCTTTTGTTGTTGCTAAACCCAACCTATTCCAAATCAGCAGCAGGGCTGTCTCCCAATAAAAGAGAAACAGGGCCATTTGAACTAAAATTTGGGATTTTCATCCCCCAAACCTCCTACATTAGCAGATTAGCATAAACCATACTTTGTAGCAATTTAATGTGTTTATTACCTCAAGAGATCTTGATTTGCTGTTACTGCATAGTTGAGATAAAACACTGCTAAGCACAGTTCCACTTGATTGTGACAACATACACTGAAATAACCTCAGTCAACAAATCACTTCACCTTTAAGTTTCATTTACAAATCAATCTGCACTAAAAAAACTCTGTGAATTTTACAAGGAAATTGATGAGATTTCAATGACAGTAAAAACTATGCCATTCCCCAAGTTAGTAACTTAGATTAGTAAATGGAAATACTTTCAGGATGCCTCAGACTCAAAAACAGGAATAGCTCTTGTATGTCCCATTTACAGTTTACTACAACACTTTCTTTTGATAGGCCAGAAAGGCAGGCACAGTAAAACTGTTCTTCTCTTGTAAGAGCTGCTGGCATTAAAGACTTCATGCTAAGACATATCTCTAAGTTTGCATGTCTGGTTTCCAGCTGCACATCCTGTAAATTATACTAAATATAAAAATTAAAAAAACATTCAAAGAAATACTTTCACCATTAATTATATTCTTGCAAGATAAAACCTATTATATACTCTTTGTTTCTGCCATGCATTTAAAACAATTAAGATTATGAACTCACAATCTCCAATTCTGAAAAAGCAAAAGTACTGAGAAGGAAAGTGAGAGGAATAAACAATAAAGAGCTGCTTTGAATAGTGATTCACACTACATTTGCTTTAATATCTCTGATTAAGCCTACAACTGCTTGCCTGTATTTTAGTTTGTGGAAGCCATTATTAAACATGCTGGTCCTAGATAAGTTTTGTGAATAAAGCCTTGTCTCTTTTAAAGTTTATCCAACAAGATGCATGAATTAGTTGGTCACACATGGACAAATTACTAGAATATAGTTTAATTCTTTTGATGGCTAAAATTTAACTGTCCTACACCAGTATAGCTAGGGTGACCTAGTACTAAGTAAATTACATTACTTACGGTTGTAGTTACATAAATGATACTTGATGAAAGGCAAAACCTGTATAGAAATTATGCTAATAATTTCAGCCAAGTCTCTATGTAAATACTTTATGAAGATTTTCTAAAGACCTTGGACATATCCAAAGTATGGCACAAAATTATTAAAAATGTAACAGCTGTTGCACTTTTTATTTACTAGGGTTCCAAATCTGAAAGATTATGTACCTTCATATCAATTCAAAATTGCAATTAAAGGTGTTAGTGTCAGTCCAGTGTTTCCTAGATCTAAGCAAGACATCTTCCCAGCGTTTACCCATTATTTGGTATACACCAAGTATACACCTTACTTTAAATCCTAGTGTATCACTACTCAGAAATTCAACTAAGTAAAATGTAAATCCCTGTGAAATCAGAAGAAAAGGCTAGAAAGGGTCACAAGAAATTGCCTACCTAGCTCTCCTTTTCCAAGGCAGAATCAACTGTATCTGTGTTGCTCCTGGGATACGTCTGCCAAATCTTTACTTACAGGTCTTGAACAGGCTACATTCAAAAACATTCTCAAAGTCTCTTCAAATATTAAAGTCACTTTTCCAATATTTAACTTAATCCATCACTTCTTGATCTCTGGTGGTCATACTGGATGGCACAAACTATTCCCCATCTCTCTACTGCAGTCCTAAATACTTACAAATTTGTATTACTTATAAGCTGACTTGAAAAAACATTCCCATTTTTTTAACTGGTGCAATTTTCTGCACCACTTGTCCTTATTATTCTGCTCAGAACTTTCTCCATTTTGTCCACATCTTCCTTGAAAAGAGTGGTCAATCAAATATGTTTTCAATGAATCTCAATGAAGGAGATGCAGAGCAAAAGGACTACTTTCCCCTCCGATTATCTTACTCACACATTTTATAACCTCATGTCATCCCTGATTTTTTGCAGCAAAACTTACCTGGCTCTTGTTTGCCCTGGAATGTCCCTAACCTTTCCCAGCTATTTTCTCCAGACTTGATAACTCATTACTTCTCGTTTTGTCCTTTAAATTCCACTAAGCACAAAATAGCTTATAATCATACTTGCTCAGCTACCTCCAAGCCTGTTAGACCATACCTACAATTTCTAAGCTCAAGCTGAATTTCAATTAGATTCTGTAGCCTGTCCCAGTTTCCTATGTATAAATTTATTAAGCACACTGTAGCCATCATTTAGGTTGTTGAAGCAAAAAGTGACTGGAACCAGAGGTAACACATACCCCAACAAGAGCCCCATCTGACAATGAAGTCTTCACAATCACTCCCTAATATGGTGATCCATCTGCTTTCATCATTACAACTTAAGGCAGACTGTACTTCCTTAGATTGTTCATGAGAACAAACAGATGAGGTCATGTCAGCAGCCTTGCTAAAGTCAACATGTAAAGTATCTTCTAAGCTGTCCATACTACAGTGACCCATCACCTTGTGAATGAATGAAATGTGCCGGGTTTGACACTATTTGTACAATGATAAATTCACATTGTCCTCTTGTGTTTGCAGCACCTGTTTATGGACTTGATTCTATTAATCAAATACGGGGCAAGTGAAACACAAAGGATTAAAAAAAAAATTAAGAGAAGTTTCACTGCCACAAAATGTTTCCTCAATGTAGTTTATAAAATAACATCTTAAAAGGAAGCAAGGCAATGGGAAACCCTTGTCTATTCTGAACCTCAAATGAAAATTGTTATTGCTTTTTAGGTGTATCTCCTCTGCACACAACTTTAAAAATCTCTTGCAACTCAAACTGGATTTGGTTTTGTGCTAGCACAAAATGAACAGTGACTGTGGGAGGCAAGGTAACTTGTATTTGTAAGCCAAGAAACAAAGCAAGATAATTCTGGGCATCTATTTTTTGATGCAAAAGTAAAAGCCCATTCTATATATTTTAGAAAAAATCATGAGACATTTTTATTTTATTACAAAGTTTTCTGTTTCTTTACAAATTTAATTGCTTTTCTGAATGGAAAAAAAACCCAAAACCCAGTATGATACAGTATCACTAGCTGGTATTTGCTTCCTGACCAAAGAAATTTATTTTTTATTGCCAGCACTGTGACTTTGTTTGGGGCTTCCTCCTCTGCTTATCAATAAGATGGTACTATAAGCCATTCCTTCAAGATCACAGACACAAACATATACTGCCATTTTAACCTTTAAAGAACTGCTGACATCTGTGGAAGCAATACTGCCCCACCCTGAGAAACTTCCCAGTGACCTGGAGACATTACCTGACATTATCTGTTCAACACCAGCCTTACAATTCAAAACTAAATTATTGGTGAGCTTTTCCTCTCAGCTCAAAGGTCTGCACTCCAGCACAGAGCTCTGTGTCCAAAGGGTGATCTAATTCTACACCATTCCAAACTTCAGAGCTCTGCAGATTGGAAACTTCCCCATGTTTTTCCAGTCACCTAAAATCTCTTCCACTGTTTCCTGAAGAATCTCTCAAGTGCCTGAGCAAAGCTCTACACTTAATTGACTGGTTCTATTAATAAAACAATCAACTAGCTTTTACAACTTTTAAATATAAGTAGTAGCATCCTCAAGATAGGTAAAAATCCAGTATTTCCACTATTACATCTTTAAAGAAAATATAAAGTCAGCTAAAGCTTCTGCAGTTATTAAGTTCCCTATCTATGACTTCAGTTTGATTATGCAGTTCATATCTAAGAATTGGTTTAAGAGTCTCATTTTTCAGATACTATGTAATCAAATCAGGAAACTCAAAAGAATTTGTTTTGTTAATGACATTTTAAAATATCTTGTGAACAAAAGTAAAACCTATACTGTAAAGAACAACAGAATTCTGCTAGCAAAGCAATTCATGCTAAATAACAGACTCATCATGTTTGATTAACATATACTCTAAATAATTCAAAACTTTGACTTTCATCCCTACAGTCCTGTTGACTGTAGTACTGCTTCAACACTCATCAAAATCACACCCCCTTGATTTGCTGTGGCTAAATCTCTACTGCAGGTATTTCAAGATCAAATCTCTTACTGTAAACACATCCTGGTATCCAAGGGCTTTATAAACAAAAGACAGGCCCACAAAAAAGATTATTCTCTGCTGCCACCACTCTCAAGCAAAACAGTTGACAGTAATGGTAGCATTTACACAAACCTTACCAACACAAGACTTGGTCTGCTCTGGAAGGTAACCATGAAATCCAAGCTTCATCTGAGCCAGGATGGCATGAAAAATACCTGCTGTCTTTGATTTATAGAAGTGTAGTTGTAAGCAAGTAACAACAAAAGTTACAGAGAGATAACTGTGATTAAATTCTTTAAAAACAGAAGGAAGAAACCAAGAGAGAAACCACAAGGCTAAGATTTCCAAGTTCAGTACTAATACTGATCCCAATGCAAAGGACAGCTGAAAGTAGCAAGAGAGCCATCCTTCAAACTAACAACAGCAACAAAAAAATCCACCTCCTTACAGGGTGGAAATATAAATTTTGTCTCATCATCCACTATTACCTTAGTAACTTCACTTTTCCTAATTTCCATGTCATGCTCAGAGACAAAAAAAAACATCCAGTCAGATACTCTGTTTTAAAAACAACAAACTTTTAACTGTTTCTAAAGACAACAGTGGCACAGAAGGTCATTAAACAAGAAACTATGAACAATTATCAGCTATAAGCACAACAGCAACAAAACTGACTTTTGTATAGGAAGATGAAATATAAAGAATCATTGTTTCTAACTGCTTTTAACAACTGCGATTCTTTGGGAACTAAGATTTTCCTGCTTTGTTTCTAACAGTTAAGAAAATTCTTAATCCTTGAAAATCTGTACTCTCTAGACAGCATCTACAGCAATCTCTGCTGTTGCTACATACATTTCAATCTCTCACTTCCTCTTATTAAAAAGAAGTCGTAACCATTTCCTTTAACCGCAAACCCACATATTGTGTGGTTTTCTAGTAGCTTCAGTTTTACTATCATCTTCAGCAGAGGTAGCTATGACAGAATCTTAAACAGCAGCTTTGGAATTGACAGCTTAAAGAGAGAAAAAAAAAAGGAATAAACAAAACTAAAGTGTTCCAAGCAGTCAGCGATGCTGCAGCTGGGCTGAAGAGAGACTCACAATGAAATACAATAATCAATCCCAAGATTTCTGGGCTCACTATCTGAGCTAGCCAGTTCCCCCTGTCAAGCAGTACTGACTGCAGCTGAAGAAAACTACTATTTGAATTCACAAATCACTACATGACTCCACAAGAGTTGTTCCTGGGACATCTCCATATTTGCAAAACTACACATGACACAATAATCAAGCCACTTGGTCATGCCTACTCTCTCTCTCTGTATGCAAGACCTAGCAATTTTGGACTTGGTTCTTGGCATTTGCAGGAAAAAGTGGTGTCACCTCCAGTGCTGATGCTCCCCTACAGAGAACCTGTCCACCTGCATCACTTCTTAGACATGAGTAACAGCAGAGGCCACCACCATATGGGACAACACAGGCAGGACTCTGCCATCCAACAGTGCCAAGTAAAAACACGTCTGTAGGCACTGGGCCATCTAACAGGAGTAAATGTCCCTGTATCAGAACACTGGGAATGAAAACAGAGCCCAGACTCACAGTGGCTAAGGCAGAGCTATCAAGACCAGGTTTAATTTCTCCAGTTCTGTTTCCTGCCCCACAAAGCGGGGCTGTGGCCAAGAGAAATTCCCCTTGCTCATTTTTCATCTGGGATATTTCTCTCAAAGTGCAACAAGAAGACACATAAACAACTTCCTCGTTTTGATGGTTTTACCCATAAATTTTGATTTTCTGTTTCTTAGAGGTATAATTATACTGTTATCATTATTAAACTGAAGTGATTTTGTAATGTACAAAACTACAGGCTAAAAGGAACCTTTCAGAAAGACCAGAATTTGCAATCATCCAGTTAGAATGCCTTATTTGTGACAGTGAAGATTTGCAGAAACACTCAAGTGCATATTAAATAGTGAAATGGCTTTGGATGAACGCTGACTTCTAAATACTTCAATCACTTGGTTTGTTGGGTTTTTCCCCCTGAAAAAACACCTTAATTAAAATCAACACTGCACTTGATAGTCCTTACTTCTTCTGGTCTCCCATATGAGCAAAAAAACTTTGACAAAACACATCCTTTACCTTGGATTACTCAGGCAGGGTCACTCCTGACAGAAACCTGGATCCAGAAGTCAGAGGACCAAGTAAGCACCTAGAACTGTAAAACTCCCTTTGCCATTGCAGCTGAACCCAGCATGGGAACAGCGCTGAAATTTTAATGTGCTGAACCCACAAAGGTGTACTCGCTGCTCTTAGGTAATAACTAGTATCCTCCTTGAAATAAGAAAAACCTCTCAAATAACTGTGTTCAAGGCAAAGCAATAAAATCCTAACTAGTATTCCTTACTGGAAGTGTGTGAGGGGCCATATATTTTCAGACGACGTAGCACTCCTTAGGAAAATGAAGCTGGGAAGGATACAAGCACCCAGTGCAGGGCTTGGAACTAGATGATCTTCAAGGTCTCCTTCCAACCAAAATCATTTTATGATTCTGTAGCCATGAACTACATTCTTCCCTACAGGAAAGCACAGCGATTACTACCTCCAGAAGAGAAATTAACCGAGCACGAAGGCGTGACCCATCCTTCTCTCAACACCCAGACCTACGGCTTCCTGCACCGCCGAGCCACCCCACCCAGGCCAACACCGACCAACTTCCAGCCGGGGAGCTGCTCCAGCAGCCGCGGCAGCTCCAAGCGCCCGCTCCATCTCACGCCGGGAGCTGCTAAGCAACCGCGCGCCTCGAACATATCGAAATTAAACTTACTAATTTTACCCCAAACCCCTTTTTCCGTACGGTAGCGACAGCTTTTGGCGTGGGAAAAGCCCCGCGGCGCTGCCCACTCGCGGCTCGTGTGAGTCACGCACGGCAGCGGGGCGGCAGCGGCTCCGAGGGCTGCGCCGGGACCAGGCCCCGCTCCTTGCGGGCACCGCCAGGATCGGCCCGGCCTCCTCCATTCCTTCATCCTTCTCTCCCGGTATCGATGCGGCGGCCGCACGAAAGCCCAGGCCCCCCCCGCTTTCCCGGGCCAGGCGGCGGCGGCGCGGCTCCCGCCCAGCCTCCCGGGCCCCGCCGCTAGGCCGCAGCGCAGCCGGCACCGCCGCAAGCCCAGCGGAGCGCCAGCCCGAGCGGCGCTGAGGATCTCGCCGGGGCGGCTCCCCTTCACCACCCCCCCCCTCTCCGCCGGGGCCCCCCGCACCTTCTTGATGTTGTAGAGCCGGGTGAGCATGCCGACGCCGCGGTCGTTAAGGATGGTGAGCTTCTCCGCCAGCTTCTGCTGGCTGGGCTGCAGAACGGACCGCGACATTGTGGCCCGCCCCTGCCCCCACCGCCGCTCACAGCCCCGCGGCCGCCGGCCTGGCCCGGCCCGGCGCTTCCTCCCCGGCTGGCCCGGCGCTCGGTGCCTCCGCGGGGCGTGGGCACGGCTCACGTGGGGCGGCGCTCGGGCTCCCCCGGCGGGCGGGCGGCGGAAGCGGCCCGCGCTGAGCTCTCCCCGGTTCCCGCAGGTTCGGGCGAGCTGAAGGGGCTGTGAGGGGGTTTCGGGTAGAACCCCGAGGTGTGCTTCGAAACGATGATGGACGCCCATTTTTCTTCACTGTTTACAGCGAATAAGGTTGTGGATGCCCGCTCCCGGGAGGTGTTAGCTGGATGGAGCTTTGAGCAACGTGATTACTGGAAGCTGTCCCTGTCCCTGGTAGGGAGTTGGAACGAGACGGTGTTTTTAGTCCCTTCTAAACGAAACAGTTCTGTGAGTCTATGAAAACCCTGCTTTTTTTACTCAATCAGCATCACTTTTTAATTTAATCAACTCATTTTTTTTTTTTACTTAAACAATGAAAGTCCTACACTTCAGCCACAGTAACTCCTTGCAGCTCTACAGACTGGGGGCAGAGTGACTGGGAATCTGCTCAGTGGAAAAGGCCCTGCGGGTGCTGGTCAACAGCAGCTGACCCTGTGCCAGCATGTGGTGAACCTGAGCCAGCCCAGGTGAACAAAAAGGCCAGTGGCACCTGGCCTGTGTCACAAATAGTGTGGCCAGCAGGACCAGGGAAGTTAATATGCCTCTGTACTTGGTACTGGTGAGGCCACTCCTCATGCGCTGTGTCCAGTCCTGGGCCCCTCAGCTCAGGAAAGATATTGAGGTGCTGAAACTTGTCCAGGGAATGGCAAGGAAGCTGGTGAAGCTTCTTGGTCGTGTTCCTGTGAGGAGCAGCTGAAGGAGATGGAGTTATTTAGTCTGGAGAATAAGAGATTCCGGGGGAACTCCCTCTAGAACTCCCTGACAGGAGGGCGGAGTGAGGTGGGGGCCAGTCTCTCTGCCATGAGAGGAAATAGCCTTAAGCTATTAAACTATTAAGGGGATATTCAGAGTAGACATTAGAAAACTTTTTTCACTGTTCGGGTGGTCAGACATTGGAATAGGTTTCTCAGGGAGGTGGTGGAGTCACCACCCTTCGAGATGTTTAAGAGGCACTGGGTGATGTGCTTTAGGAGTTACAGTGGCAGTGCTGGATTGAAGCGGGACTGGATCATATTAAAGGTCTATTCCAACCCTTGACGATTCTAAGATTTTTTTACATAATCAACTGAAATTAAGAACTGAGGCCCAGCAGAACACTGCACAGAGTAATACTGACACACTGTCACTGCTGCTGACCCTTGTTTTCTGAGGGCATTTCTGACAGCCCCAGAGTATCACACCTGCCCTGGGAAGTGGGAAGAACCTGGAAATACCCGTGGAGATGCTGCCAGCAGCCCCTCTGCCCTGCTCATGAGGCTGTCACCATCCCCCTGAGCTGTTGCTGTACAGCAATGTACAGCAAATTCAGAGAAACACCATATCACCAACTAGATGAGTCACATCACTGCTATTTATTTTTTTTTCACTTGAAGCCACAGAAATTAAAAGCATATATTTTTAAGGAATGGTGAGATTTCTGTGCTGTTCATGTCAACAACAGACCTCCAGGAGACCATCCCTTATTATAATGTCATAGGGAGACTATTTCAGTGCTGAGAGGCCAGCACAACCAGCTGGGATGCAGGGATCCCCAGTATAGGGAATGAGAGACAGGTTTAAGAATTAACCTTCTAATCTAATTATTTTTATAGTGGCACCACCATCTGTGCCTTTTCTTGCATATTAATATTTGTATTTCATTTTCAGTTCACATTTTTGCATTAGAAACCAGAATCAGTCTCTGTCTTTCAGAGATTTTAAACTAATCTACTTTAGAAAGCATAGAAATGAATGTAGTTAAATTATTACTGACCTCTTTCTTCACTTCAGCAATTACAAGACAATTTAGGATTCAGAATAAAACTAGGAAGCAAGAACTTAGAGTTCCAATCTGAAGGCTGCTATTGATTAATTCATTGGCCTTTATCAGGTGATTTTATTTCTTAGCTTTGTGTCCAAAAGTCAGGAGTACCTTGCAACAATGTTGTAAAGATTAATTAGGTTAGACCTGTTAGACCTGACTTTACTGGAGTCTATGGAAAACATCAGAACTATTCAAATTGCTATTTAAATTTATAAAGCATAAAATGCTATGTGATTTAATGTGATTTAATTAATAATATCTATAGTAATGTTTTACACAAAGCATCTGCCTTCCATTATAAATTATTTTTTAAAGTATCAAATGTAATAGTTGTAGTTTTTCTAGAAACAAAGGTGTTTCTCATGTAGTTACACTGCAAAATAAGAATCATAGAATGGTTTGGGTTGTAAGGGACCTTAAAGATCATCTCATTCTAAACCCCCACCATGGGCAAGGGCACCTTCCACTAGACCAGGAACTCTGTTCAACCTGGCCTTGAACACTTCGAGGGATGGGAGATCCACAGCCTCTCTGAACAGCCTGTTCCAGTGCCTCACCACTTTCACAGTAAAGAATTTCCCTCTAATATCTGATCTAAACTTACCTTCCTTCAGCTTAAAGCTATTTAAGAACAAATACTAGTACTTTTTTTGTTCCTCACCTACACACTTATGGCTAACACAAAAGCACCCCATTTTTAACTTAATATTCAGTTATTTTTTACCATATTAGATGTTCTAGAAGTTTTGAACAGTAACAATCACAGAATTTGTAATTTATATATAGCTAAGCAAGTGGAATGACATCACCAAGACAATTCATTGTGAGTTTTTGTATGTTGTATTGAAACATCTATGATCCAACATCCTAATCTGTCTTCCTCTGGAATTAGTAGAAAAATTACAGATCACATTGGAGTCAGAGCTACTTGGTTTGATAAGGCTTGTACTTAATGGAGCTCACTGGAAAACTCTCAAACTCTCTGTAACTAGTTAGGTAGTTTTTACTGTGAGACCTCTCTCCATGCTGCACAGATAACAGGCTAAGGCACAGAAGGGAAAATTACTGACTCTCCCCTTTGAAGTAGAGCCCTGTTTGCAAACTCTCACATTATTCATCAGCCTGTTTACAAGATCCTATTATAAGGAGCACCTTGGGTTACTATAGTTTTTTTAATGTAAATAGTGCCAAGTTACCTGCATTCAATACTGAATATTGGAATAGGGAAAGGATCAATATCAGTAAAAAATAATTTCTGACACAAGGAATTTTTAATGCTATGCATTCTACAGGCCGAATACTAAATAGATGATCAGAATTATCACTGTAATATGATTACACACAAACTTTTAACAATGCTCTTGGTCAATGTCAATGTATGTACTTAAGCACTTCACAGTTTTGTTACCAATTTTAATGACAAAAGTATTAAGCCCATGTTGTCATACTATTTTACCTGCAACTTTATGTAGAAGCTTCAGGAATACAGGTAGGTTTTCCAGCAGGAAGATTTATTGCATGCTAGATTATAAAAATCACACAATCTGCATTCACCAATCTACCAGCAAGCATAATAACATGGAAATATAAGTTTTGTCAGTAACAGCACAGCTCTTACAGGTGTGGCAAAATTGAATGAACAAGAGAGTAAGGCTAAGAATTATTTTTAAAACACACAGCTTCTGTTTGCTCAATGGTTTATTAATGATTAAGATTTAAAAAGCTTTCTATATTTATTCCAAAAGTACAAGTTTAGGGCAAGTTTGAAACAGCACTTCAGATTTGGGTCAAGCTCAATCATTTGACTCACTTGACTTTCAAAGTCAATTCTCTGTTCAGTATAGAGTTTAATTTGCTAATCACTATGGGGCTTTCAGACAGTAATGAAAATCATAAATTTATTTGGGTTGGAAGGGACCTTAAAGATCATCATATTCTTTGAGCAGCCTTTTCCAGTGCCTCACACTACAGAATTTCTTATGTATCTAATCTAAATTTCCTTTTTTTCAGTTTGAACCCATTCCCTCTTGTCCTATCACTACAGGTCCTGAAGCAGAGTTTTTCTCCAGCTTCCCTGTACACCCTTCAGATACTGGAAGGCTGCTACGAGGTCTCTGTGCAATCTTCTCTTCTCCAGGCCAAACAGTACATAGGTATTTACACTTTTCTAGCACTGCTATTTTAAAACCCATAGTGGGCAATTTACTACTGCAGAGTAGGCTATGTTGCCACCTAAGTCTTTGCTACATTTATTACTTACATCTCTGTAGTAGTAGTATTTAGATTTTTTTTTTTTTCCTTTCCTGTGTGTTTTTCCTTAGTTCAACTTCTGGCTTGGATTTTCCTGTGAAATGGCAATGTGCTGGCCAGGATTTTCAGTGAAATGGCAGCCATCAGCTGCATTCTCCATGAGAAAACTAGTGCAGCCCACTGCATGACTTCTTCCCTTTTGACCAACAGAACTCAAGAAACAATTTTTAAAGACTTGTCTTGTTCAAAAATTCCTTTTCAGGTAGAAACATTTCAAAACAGGAAGACATTGTAATTTTAACAGACCAGAATTTTTAAATGGTCACCATAACCCAAATATATTAGGTCATGTCTTAGTATTTATTTATTAACAATATGTATTTATTACATTATTGAACTTGCTTGTAAAGGCACACAAGCTGAATAATTTACCATACAAAGGCTATAATATTGCTGAGAGACCCTAAATAAGTAGCACTGAAAAACACAATTGTCTTTATCAGGCAGACTTTTAATCTTATGTAAAGAAGCAACAGGTTCAAAAGACCCATCATTCTCACTAAACTAAGCTGACAGATTCATTATATTTCAATCAATAATTTTCTTGATGAATCCAAACCTTTTTCACTGTTTAATCCATCATAAAGCCAGCATGACTGCAATTTACCATGTTCTTTCTTTCCTTTCTTTAAAGGTATTTGGGCATTATATTAACCTGTTCTCCCATTAAAATGCAATCTCATATATGTGCCTTTTCAATTATGTGTGTGTGTCAGCATCCTTCTAGCTGAGGTTGTATATGAACATAGCAGTAGCTCAGAGATACCAGACCTTTGAACTTAAAAAAAACATTAATTTGGTAGAGGGAAGACATAAAAGAGGTGTGCAAATTCATTTTGAAACAGATGATGAATACCATAGCAGGTATTCTTTCACAAACTGCAGATACCTGCCAGTTTCAGAATGCATGAGCACTCCTGCTTATGCTGGAGGGACAGGTTGACAACTCTGCTCCAGGACTACTAGCCCAAAACTATATAAATGAGTATTATCAGTACAGAAGCAGGCTGTTACCCAGATTTGAGTGCCAGACTTCTCAGTGTGTTGCAGGTCCATGACTAACCTGTGATGCTTAACTGGCTAATCAAATGTCAGCCAGCTGGCTATAGAAGTTTGGGACTGCAAGAAGGAATTTGTTTACATGTGAGTTATCAGCATGGCTAAACAGAATGAGCTTAGAGGGCATTGGTGGGCTAAGACTTGGCCTGTTCCAGCCTGAGGCACTGCTTACTTTTAGAGCAGAAGAGGAATCAGGATGCAATTGTTTAGTTTCAGAGTTAGAATTACAATTAACTCCTGCAGAAACCATTGAGAAAATGGATTAGTCATTTTCCCACTGACTACGAAACAAAGTTTAGGAGGGCTGTCAGAATAAGCTACATAACTAAATGATGTTATTGAACAGACACAGTTGTAGACCTTAAATTAGCTTTCTAAGCAGGCATTACATTGCCAGCTTTAAAAATTTCCTGGCAAATACTGAAATCAGAAAGAGCACTTTAATCCAGGTGGATTAGGAGTCCACCTGGATTGAGGGCATTTTGTTCTCAGACTCCCTCCAGGCCAAAGAGGCAAGAATACCCAATGGTGATCTCCAAGATGTCTGTGAAGCCACTAAATATTGACAGAATGCTTAATGACCTTCAAATCTTTATCACAAAGATGAGCTAGCCTATGCTCACTGACCAGAATTAACCAAGAGTGCTCAGTTTGCAAAGAACAATCTCTGATTTCTTTGAAACTGGGATGTATTCAAAATGTTGTGTATTGATGCTGGAATGCAGATGGGAAAGCCCTATTATGGTGTTCCAGCACACAGAAAAACTGTAGGGCTTCTGTTGGGCCTACAAGTTTAACTATCTTCATGTACCTACAGAGGCTTTTTTGGCAGGCAGGTACAAGCTCCAGGGCTCTGATCTACTTTCTTCAGCCTGTGTTACACTTCTGTCCTGGATAAATGGAGTAGCACATGTGGATACCGTTGAAAAGGTACAAAAATAACCTATTAGAGGTTATTTTGTCTTCTCCCTTCCTCTTCCTTTCTCTCATGAGAACCCAGTGGAATAGCATGTCCCTCTTTAAATACAATAGCTTTTACAATCCATCCAGCAAAGACTAAAAACAATAAAAAAAATAAAAAAAGTGGGTAAGAATTACATGAGTACCACCCAAATTGTCACACCTATGATCAAACTGGGGAAAAAGACTGAAGAAACACTACAGTTATCTACCACATTTCCATCTGTAATGGGGTTTTTTTTCCATTTGAAAAAGAAATACTAATTTTTTTGAGGGTATAAAAAGCCCCAGTTGTTTCACACAACACAGAAATGTATAACTTAGACCAGAGATAGAATATGATATGACAAAAGTCTATCCCAATATGCAGTGTGAAACCCTCTGTGTGGAGAAAGGTAGAAGGACAGGGTAAGGCTGTGAACACTAAGGAGTGGTCCTACTTCAAATAACTGTAGCTAAAAACTGAAGTTCAGTGGTTATTAAGATTGCCACAATAAAAATTATGTGCAGCCATCAAACTTATATCACTCAATAAAAACATATGGGATGAATCTGCATCTTAACTTTAGCTGTTTAAATGGCCTTGTTTGAGTTCTTCTTTGGAATAAAATGCAGAAAATTTTGCTTTTGGGAAAACCTGGTACAGTAATTTTCCTACAGGAAACATAAGTACTTTGAAAATACTTATTTCCTGATGATTTGTTCTCTTGATAAACAGTGCACTTCCTTTGATAAAGCAGAGGACTAGATAGATATCAAAGAATTTGATTGTATAGATGAGTCAGACAACTTGTATTTTGTGTATTTAAAATTTGGGTTTTTTTCAACTTAAGTAATACTGTTAAGAGTTATAAAGAAGAATGTGAAATAACAGAAACACAATTTTGAGGATTTCTAACACGTAATAAAACCATTAATCAGAAGATCTATACCAATCATTACTAATGGAGTTCCTTACACAGATTAGTTCTAGTGCATTTAGAGCTTTCCACATACATTTCTTTAGTGATAAAATATTTAGGGTTTTGTTGTTGTTGAAATTGTTGTTGCAATGTTTAGGGTTTTTTAATTTAAATTTTTTTTAAAGGGTGTTAATAGCAGAAATACCTTTTACCATGGTTGAAAAAAGTTTGGTTTATAGGTATAATTCATTATATATGTCTTCCAGGTTTGTTTTGGTTTGTTTTCCCTGCAATATATTTTGATGTTGATAATGAAATTGTTAATGATCAAGCAAGTGTTAGTCACACAAAATAATAATGTCTAATCCAGAAAAATCTTTTCCCTTCATAGTGTTCATGTCAAAAATAGTCTCTTGTTTAACTTGCTGAATTAACGAGGAATTAACAAGGAATGCCATTAGCAAAGTAGCATCAGATTTCATCTGCTTCAATTAATGAAGCTCATTGTTTAGAGTTGGACAGAAAACAGCCATTACATCTTATGAAAAATTGTGAAGTTTTAACATTAAAATGAAGCCAAGAACACTCAGTTCAGTGCTGCTCACAAAGGGTCATTGACTGTTACTCCAAATACTAGATGGCCTTTTTGGTAGGACATTTGTCCTGTCAATCAAACTTGAACAGAAATCTTTGACATTTGAGGACTGTTCTTCAGTGAGCTTTTGGTGATTTTGAAATTGTGGTTGAAAACGTGAGATGGAAAAGAAAGAAAGGAAAATCTGTTCATGACTTGTTTTTACAAGATAGTCCCAAAGGAAAGAAATCTTCCTAATTAAGATGTTAACAATATAGTAATCAAATCTATTCATAATGACATCCAAATCTAGTTTACTACCATTATCATTTAGACTTAAAAAGTCTAAAGTAAATAATAATTTTTTTTTTAAGTAGCTCTCTGTCTTCAAATGACCAGTAAAACAAATCTGTAGAGAAACAAAAGTTGTGAGACAGATTAATGGCATTTTTGGAGTAGACTGTTAAAAGCTGAGGTACAAAATGGAAATTCAAGTATTCTGACAACAAAAAACCCAACAAATTAAGAGCAGTCATAATAACCATTGAAAAATCATAACTTTTTACTTCACATCTGCCACCTAAAGTAGAGAAAGAAAACCACATTTCAGGTTTCAAAGGACTTGAAAGCATTACAGAAACTCACATTAACATCATCTTGCAAAGATGAGCTCAGATTTTCTTATTTATTTTCGAGAGTCCTGACCCTTACAGGCTTTTTTTCCTCTTTTACTGCAAGGTTAACTTCTCTTAGGCTGTTTTTTCTGAAGTGGAAGTATACATAAAAGGAAATAACACGTAAGTGGTGGAGAAAAACTTCCTTGGTGACTGATGGTCTATGCTAACTGCATAGTTACTCATCATTCCTTTGCAGAGCAGCCAGCCTGAATGTAAGGTGTTTCATACATGTGCATTTTTGTTAAAAAGTTCTTGTAGTCTTTTGATATTTTTCTTTTCCCTAATAAGCTTTGCCTAATTACTGCTGAGCTGACATACTTGGTTTTACACCAAGCTAAATGAACAATTTATATATATATATATAGTTTGTGAGATATATATATATATATGTGTGTGTGTGTATGTGTGTGTGTGTATATCTATCTTTGTTAATCTTTGCTAACATGACTGCAGAGAAGCAAGTTCAAGTCCACCTGGAGAACTGAAACCTGGGCACAAATGGGAGTGGAATTCAGATCCTACTCATGTAACATAGACACAATTTCTGCCAGATCTTCCTCATACCAATAGGTCCCCAGGGGTACCCCCTTTGGCTACTAAATATTTCAGCTTTGCATTCTACTCTGTTCCTCAGTGCTCTTCATTAAGCACAATCCCTGACACACTATAAAAACACACATGTTTATATCAGTGAATCTGTCTGCTCATTTATCTGGATTGCTCACAAAGTGTGCTTAGAGCAGAGAGGAATGCCCTGATGTTTGTAGGGCCATGCCTTTGGTCATGGGCATGACTTTGCTTCTGGGGAGATTTCCCTGTAGCAATACAAGAAAATATACCAGTGGAAACACCACTGGCTCAGGATAGCTTTATAAAAACCAGCAAATTATGCTGCTTGAAATAAAATATTAAAGAGCAGCTGCCTACTCTTCAGGCCAGGGATAAAAGGCAGTGTTTGAAGAAGGTTCACTCACAGACTTAATACTATTATTAGGAGCAACCATTGGGCCTCTGCTCGCAGTCTTTAGCAGTCTGGACTGGGTTTCCATATTGCACCTTATCAAAGTTAGTCTCCCAAACTCCAAAGAGCTGAGGAACTGGCTCTCTTTCTGGGCTTGACCAAAATGCATCATCTGCTCTTACCTAGCACACTGCATAGATAAAGCTGGTCAAGAGTGACGCAGCATGTATTAGCAGCATGGCTTTAATGGATGCTTTGATTTGTATGCCAAAGGAACATAGGAAGAGAGGATATGTAAATTGGTGCTTAGGATATATACATCCCCTTACAGTGGAAAACCCTCTGCAGCAGTACATGAGCACCACAGTTATGAAGAAAAAAAGCACAAAAATATGTACAGTTGACTCCCACCACCTCTGGCTTCACCCTATTCCCACACACAAGTAACTGCGCTTTGTTTAGCCAATAGGGTTTAGCACTTCCAATGTGTTACAAACTGGCAGATCCAGAAACTCAGAACTAACACCTTCCAGCAAAGCTTTGCTCACTAACAACCAGGTCACACTATGTGTTACTGCAGCACTTTGTGCAGGAACGCCCTGTTAACTTTCTGTACTCAGCCTTCAGCATGGTCCTGCTTCCCATGTAGTCCAACTACTACAGCAACACATTTAAAATGCTATTTACTTAATCTGCCCTGAATTCATCCCTCATTCCTGCCATCCTAGGAAAAACTCCCAAAATCCATAAGTGGCAAACTTAAAATTTATTAGGCCTTCACAGTTCACCTCAGCAATGAACTCAGTAGACGAAGCTGAGAATCCTTGTGGACTTTTCACTCTTCACTATATTAAGTTCTGGAAAAGGCCTTGGTACAAATTCATTCTTGCTTATAAAATAACATTTGAAGAATTTGTCTGCACTTCACTAGCTTTTTGAAATCTCAGTTTCCAGTCAGGATTCCACTTATGACAGATTTCCCAGACATGTTACTGGATACGAGAATAAAGGAGTTAATATCTGCATCCTCATTCAGGATGTGGGACAAAGATACACAACTAGGCTGAGAAAGAATCACTCTCCATCAGCGTTGCTGAGACTCTAGTTTTCTTCCAGAATATTCCTTCTCTACCAGATATTGGCAAGTCTAAAGGATGGAAAAAAAAGTGATGAGAACAAAGGAGTTATTGTCTCTCAGCCAAACCTCTCTACATGAAGGAAATGACATGGAGCAGAGACATATGCCACTGAAGGGAGATGGGAGCGTGTCATACTCCAGCCATCCTCCCATGTACTGTCTTGCTGGTTGCTCAGGGTGTGAATGATCCTGAGCTTGTGACTCCTAACTGCTTCAGAAAGGGAAAAGCCAGCAGGAGTAGGCATCATGTTTTGACAACTTTGCAAAGCTGAAACCAAAACTCTGCTCCAGCTAAGGGCCTCCAGGCTGTGTAGGAGACAGCATCCTGGCATGTATGAGGCAGGTACACTCAAAAGTGTTAATCTGTGTTTTGGCACAAATGGTGGTGAAATAGTCCCCCTGCAGGAGGTTACTCCCTCCCAAGTCATGGACAGGAGCTGCCTGTCCCAAGGGGTCCATGTACCACAGAGTGCTTTGATGAGAGTCTGACAGATACAGTGCAATTTAAGCTTTAAACTATTCTTTGCACTTGTTTCAAGTATGAGATCAAGTTTCCTGAATACCATCATCCCCAAATAGCACAATGCACTTCCAAAAAGGCTTATTAGAACTTTACATAATGGTATTATTACTATTTCCTTCTCTCTGTTTTAAATACCTCCTCATGCATTTCACAGTCACACTTGCATTTCTCATCACCACACTACATTCATGATTCACCAGTCTTCCAGTCACCAACTGGTGCACGGAGTTATTTTCAACTTCTCTGTTATTTTCAACCAAGGAACATAGAGTCTGAAACAGAGACATTATTAGAGTTAGATATTAGCTGACAATACTTTGATTTTCTCCCCCATTTTTCTCACTCCTCAAAGTCATCTGGTAAATGCAGTTTAAAATGTGACACAATTAGTGTATGAATTAGGGTTCAGTTCTCCATTTCAGTTAAATTACCAACCTAAGAATCAACTGATAATTTTCAGTGCATTTTATAATCTAGCTCAACCCTCTAACACATGCATTTTTCAGAGGGCAAGGCTGGTTTTTCAAAGTCAGCGATCTGGAATGTCTGGTTATCACTTTTCTGATAGAAGCCAACTCTTCTGCATCAATAATTACAGGCAGTACCTAGTCCAAAATAATAGTGGAAGGAAATAGATACAGCAGAGAGATGATGTACTTCCATATGAGCTCTTTGAATATGTACAAGCTGCTTTATATAATAATTAGTAATTACAGTAGGCATTTCTTATTTTATACCCATAGAACAGGTTCTGATTAACTTCTTGAGACAAAACAGAAGAATCAGAACATTAAAAATTACTTAAAACTACTGCATTTGCATTGATATGTAGCTTATTCAAAACCTGAATATCCAGAAATACCACAAATACATTCAGCCAAGGAAGTAGAGAAAGCATCCAGCTCCTGCCACACCTTTAGAGAAGTCTTCTAATCTAAGCAAAGCATGCAAGAGGAATATAGGAAATCATCTTAAACTGAAATCTCAGTTTTAAACTCTAATTCACAATTATCCTCTCTTCTATCCTGTAATGAACACTATTAACAACTTGACACCATCATGGAAATGCCTGCTTTATAAGAAATACTGTCTATGAATATTCAAGGTAGATCTAATGCTTATGACATGAACGGACACACTAAATAATAAGATAATAATTGTGCTTATAAACATCTGCAGTGTGTTCGGATTTCAGAGAGAAAAGAGCAGTACAGATATTTTTGTCCAGTAGGGACCCCTGGTGTTTAAGGTAGTTATAACAAGGATCAACATCCCTTGCAGAAAATGAAGCCATTAATTTGGAGTCAGATGCCTTTCTGCATCCACACCTATTGCATCTTCCTCCTCTGAGAACAAGGAAAAATACCTAGCTGTATTATTAACTGTGAGTGGCTTACAGATTTCTTAGTCTTGCAAATGCTTACACAGCACACCCCATACTCATACAGGCCAGAAGTTGGCTACAAAGCACCTGACTGCTCTAAGGGGCAGACGCTGGGGCTTGTCTGCAAGCAAATTTTGCTAAGTCCTTGCAAATTTCCTGACACAAGGCTGAATCACCCCAAACCGGACCAAGACACACTTCCGAGACAAAGTCTAAGAAGTGGGGATATTTGCTTTATTCAGGGATCATTCCTCCTAACAGTGCACACACGGACACACAATAAATTACAATATATGGCTGCATCATGCATATTCATAGTTTTCCATCAAAAAAGGTGTGGTTATGCAAACTATTTCTTAGTACTCATTACTATATTAGCGTACGCGAGGCGCAGGTGCAGTGCACCCTGGTGATGGCACTGAGGAAGGCTCTGCACCTTCCTCACTGTTCCTTCTGATGAAGGCTGGATATCTTCATCACCGTGCCCTTTTCACCTTTCTCCTGCAGGCATGCACAGTCTCTTGTTAGCTGTTTCAGACATTTCCTCACCAGTTTGAGCAAGCTCTATCCTTCATTTTTTGCAAGTTTTGTTCCTCATTTCTTGCCTATTTTCACCTAGCTTCTATATTGGTTAAAATTTATCTTACTCTTGCCCAAGTATGCCTAGGCACAATTCTTTTAACCCTTTCAAGGCTCTCTGCATTCTTGCAAGGTACCCTAATATCCCTGTATTTCACAGAGGCACCTATAGTGAGCCAATGCAGCCTGAAAACAGCCATGAAATTCCATGCAATTGCTGGCTTGGGCCACAGACCTGAAGTTCCCCATCACTTCCTTTCTGATCAACTTCATCAAAATAACTGATAAGGCCTTAACAAAAAACAAATTAATCAACTTCTGCATCATTATAATTTTAAGTTAACTGCTATGAAGCACAGTCCACTTGCAGCAATGGGGAACAAAGACTCCCTATAGCTCTGAAGAAGATCTCTTTATTGCCAGAAAACACCCCCTCTTTATGCCCCTGTTTTCCACTGGACACAACCAGAACCAAACAGAACAGAAGAAAAGCACTGCAGTGCTGCTGTCCATGCTTCCTATCACCCAATCATCTTCCCACTCATACACTGTGCAGATGTGCACATATCATGCAGAATGTTACAAAACCTCTTACTTGTACTTCAAGGTGCTTTTGTCCCCCTAACTTCTGATCTAGTCCAGATCTCTGTTCTGTTCCTCTCTCTACACTAAGCATCATCTTTGATTTCATCTTTCTGCTTCTGCAGATAGTGTGTGGGGTGTTCTGCTTTTTTTTAGATTACCTTGATTTTATGTCTCATTCCTGCTAGAAAACTGCCTCTGGCATTCCCAGGAATAATTAATGCTCTTGCAGTTCCTAACAGCATTCTTTGCTTCTCAAAATGCCAAGGCATTTGTAAACCTCTTTACATGGAACTAAGTTGCCTTTGGTCTGTGTTGCATTCTGGGGGACTATCAGGAGGATCTTTTCAGAGTGATCATATCCCTCCAGCATAAGTTTGAGGAATATTACAAGAGGAGAAGTACTGTAGTAGTATGTCCTTATTCTATAAGCCTACACAGAGGATTGTTAGCAAATTGAAATGTATTTCTGGCAGAATTTAAGTTAATAGTTAATAATTACCATCTCACTTTGCAAGCAAACATTTCACACACTTAGGTAGGCTTCCATGATCTGAAGGGACCTATAAGGAAGAGGGATTCTTTATCAGGAACCTACATAACCAAAAAGGACAAGAACTAATAGGTTCAAAATGAAAGAGGGGAAAAATAGGTATCTGGAAGAAATTCTTTACTGTGGGGGTGGTGAGGCACTGGAAAAGGTTGCCCAGGGCAGCTGTGGATTCCCCATCTCTGGAAGCATTAGAAACCTGGTCTAATGGAAGGTGTCCACGCACAAGGCAAGGGGGTTGGAATGAAATGATCTTTAAGATCCCTTCCAACCCAAACCATGATTCTATGACTATGCTGT
This sequence comes from Parus major, assembly GCF_001522545.3. Classification (NCBI taxonomy): domain Eukaryota; kingdom Metazoa; phylum Chordata; class Aves; order Passeriformes; family Paridae; genus Parus; species Parus major. The sequence continues at coordinate 4,876,236 of NC_031776.1, forward strand.
AGAACATTAAAAATGGTACGCTACAGAGAAAACATGAAAACGTGGGCATGAAGTCGTTTGGGAATAAGGGGGCAACAGCCTCACCTTGCCTCCCTTTTCTTCATTTTGCCTCTTTGGTAAACATAAGAAGCTGATTTTGCTTAGTCTTTGGTCACTAGTCAAATGTCTCTGGGGAAAAAAATAAACCAAATATATTTAATTCGAATATTTTCCATTCATCTCTTTACAATATTTTCCCACGCTTCCCGACAAGCCGGTCCCGATTAGAGTCAGACAGGCGCTGTTGCGTGGCCCGTTCTCCAGAACATCAAGGCCCCGGGCAGGCGGCTTTCCGATGCGAAGGCTCCTTTGGTTACGCTCGGCAGGAAGGGATGGGTGGGGGCAATGCGCTCCGGGCACCGCCCCGGGGCCGCGTCACGGGCGGGCGGCCGGCGCGGCGCGGCCGGCGCGGAGCGCTGCGGGCAGTGGCGCCATGCACTCCCTCGCCCAGGAGATCCGAAGCTTCTCCAGGGCCAACCTGCGGAAGCAGCGCACCCGCGTCACCACGCTGACCGGCCGCAGGATCATCGAGACGTGGCGCGGCGCCTGCCTGCACATGGAGGAGGAGGAGGAGGCGGCGCCCGACGGCGGCTTCGTGCAGGATCTCAGCGCTGACCTCCAGGTCGGCGTGGTGAAGCCCTGGCTGCTGCTGGGTGAGTGGGGCTGGGTGAGTGGGCGCCGTCCGCCGGCCGGGCAGGGGCTCAGCGCAGCAACGGGAACGCTCTCTCTCCGTAGGGTCGCAGGATGCTGCTCACGACCTGGAGACGATGAGAAAGCATAAGGTAACGTTACACCGACGTATAAATGCATCTCGTGTGATGCGCGCAGTGCGTTTCTCCTGTAAATTAAAAACTCCTAATTATTCTCTAGCAGATAGGAGGAAAACTGTATTCCACTTGCATTTTCAAAAGGCTGCTCCGTTTGCAGGTGGATGGGTTTCTGTTGGCTTCACGAGAAGCTGAAATGCTTTCAGAGAATCCCAGAATCTTCCAAGGGACTTCTGGAGATTATCTAGTCCAAACCCCCTGCCAAGGCAGGGTCACCCAGAGTACGTGACACAGAAACGTGTCCAGGTGGGTTTGGAATGTCTCCAGACAGGGAGACTCTGTGACCTTCCTGGGCACCTGTTCCAGTGCTTGGCCACACTCAATCTCAACAAGTTCTTCCTCATGCTCAGGTGGAACTTCTTATGTTTTCATTTATGACAATTGCTTCTCATCCTGTTGCTAGGTACCACTGGAAAAACTCTTGCTTCCCTGCAAGAGTGATGATTGTTTAGAGCTGTTTAATGGAACAGATTCCTACACTGCCATATGCATTTGCATTCAGACACTAAGCAGCACCATTCCCCCTTGCCTTATGTGGATTGATAAAACTAGAAAAACGAAGCAGCTTCTCTAAGTCTGTCCCAAAATTTTGTCTTTTTACTCTTCTCTATTGCAGTAATGGGGTGATAAGGCCTTTGGACAGTGGTGGTTCTGCATGCACCTGGTTGGCATCTGGTGCCATCTAAATGTCACTTTACTGTAACTTTAAATAACCCACAACATGACTGTAGCCTGGACAGAGCAGAGATGGCAGGAGGCCAGAAGTGGTGTCGACTGCAAAGAACAGGTGTAGTTTACTCTGAAATCCTTCTGCTCCAGCAAATGTTTCTGGTAACTAACCAGAAGGATTGTTAAGATGTTGGGTTAGAGCAGGATTAAAATTTGGGCGATTTTTGGGTGGTCTGTTCTTTCATTCCTATTGCTTTCTCTTTTATTTTCTAACCATGTGATGAAAACTCCCTTTTCTGTTGAAAACCCATTTTTATTGTCTGTGTTTGAGCACTGATCTTTTCATCTCCTCTCTGAAAAACCCTGAGATTTATCACAGTATGTTTTAGCACACTTTGAAACTTTGCTTGGAGAAAAGTGCACCATAGACAGCATATGTATGTAAAACTGAACATTGCATCAGTATAAGGTAGAGTCTGTGTATGCCTAAAGATTAATTCACCTTTGTTACTGCTCATTTTGCTTGTTATCTTCAGAAAATGCCTTTTTCCTTTTTTTCTTTTATTTTTTTGACTTAGGTCACTCATGTTCTAAATGTGGCATATGGAGTCCAAAATGCCTTCCTCGATGACTTTACATACAAGACCATTTCCATTCTGGACCTCCCAGAAACTGATATTACCTCCTATTTCCCTGAATGTTTTGAGTTTATTGAGAAAGCCAAGATCCAGGTACGGTCTATCAATAATTAATATTAGTAGTTATCCTGTTTAGATTATTTATAACATTACTTAAGAACTAAAGCAGCTTCTTTTGTTAGAAGAAAATATGGTACCAAATGAATAGTTTTTCCATTGTCTTTTTAAACTTTAAGTAGAAAATCCAAGTAATTTTTAAGTATTCCTAGAGACATGGCACTGCTGTTAATCTTTATTCCCTCCAGCATTGCTTTTTCAGAATTACTGTCTTGAGTTTTAGAGAAATGCTTCTTTAATACAGGTGGACCAGGGCTTGACTTTAAATTACACAATTGCATCCTAAATCCAAGTCACTACCCCTGATGGAAGGAAATGAAGAAAATTTATTTATCCTTTGGGGATGTTGTTTTGGATTAGAAACCAGAGTGAATTAAAAGCAAGAAACACAGCTTTTACATATCTGTGTGGTCTATCATCAGCTGTTCACCATGCTGGTGCTTTTCATTATAGAATCATTGAATGGTTTGGGTTGGAAAGGACCTTAAAGATTATCTAGCTCCAACCCCCTGCCATGGGCAGGGACACCTCCCACTAGACCAGGTTGCTCAAAGAAGATGCTATGATTCCACATACATACCCAGAACATCAGAGAATGCGTTAGTAGTCTTGGAGCCAAAAGTGATTTAACTATTCACAAAATATGAAAGAATGTGATTGAGAAAATTGGCTAAAAAAGCCCTTCTGGGGTTTCTTGGCAGAATTATCTGTAGCCAGGAACATGCCCAACTCACAGCTGTTAAATCCAGGCTTACTGTGTAATTTAGGACAACCACTGTTTTGGTATCTAAACTATAACTCAACAACCAAACATTATTGCATTTTATTCTACTATATCTATCAGGTTCATTGTTTATGTAGATTGGGATAAAAGATGATCTTGCCCCAGTTTTCGTTGTGTCGCAGTGTTCTTTCCTTCTCTCATTTATAATTTACAAGCTATGTGATAACGTATGATCACTAAATTACCTTTTCAAGGTTTCTAATTACAGTTTCCAGTTCATTTCTAAATGAGAGTTGCCATTCACAACTGCACAATTTTGCTTTCTGCCTCTGGTGTTTATATCTCAGTTACTATTTTGTAGGTTAAGGAGTTTACAGGAAAACTTATATAACAACATTAGTAGTTTTCTGATGGAAGAGGTGGATGAAAGAGAAGTTAATTGGTGGAATAGCTGTTCTCCAGAATCAGTTCAAAAAGCACATGATAGTGGTATACAGAGACAGATCTCTAGGTGGTTTGAATTACTTTACTTGCTTTCTCAAAATAGTGTTAAAAGAGTTTATGATAGATTGTGTCATGAAGTGCTCTTCTGTTTAAGTAACCATAGAGATACTACTGTTTCATCTCTTAAAATGGGGGAGAAAGACATGTTCACTGGTGAGAGAACATGATATGTGAGAAATTATTTCTAGAACATGGTGAACTCCATGAAGGAAGAATAAGAGCATGTGAATTTGAGGATGCACTGTTCTGTAAGTCATTGCCAGCTGGGCACTTGTAACAGGATTCACTTTTCTAAAACTGTAATGGCTCAAGTCTCTAGATACCATGGTACAAATTCTGATACTGATCAGAGCTCAACTTTTCTTCTAGGCTCCAGCTTGGCAGGCAGGTTTTCCATGACATGTTCAGTGACCCATGTCAACTCATAATACTGTGAATGACAGATACTTTTTGATATGTTTAATATCTAATAATAAAACTTCTGAAATCTTGTGTTTTCAAAGAGAAAATCTTTGCTTATTCATGATCATCACTCCGGATTGCTCCCTCTATCTTTCCTAAGGAAAAAGCCTCTTTTTCACTGCAAAGTAAAATGGATCCATAAGGAATTACATTAGCCTTCAACTTCACTAAAAACTTTATGCTTCTTTTAAATTTCTTTCCTTGGTGAGGCTTTTTGCGCACTGTGTATGACCATTCTATAATCACCTTTTCTGATAGTGGAAGGTGATTTTGTTTCTCCCTCCATAAAAATTTTTAAAAAACCCCAACTTGGTCTTGAATCTTACATGATTCTTTCAAGTCCACTGACCATTTCTTGGCAGGAAAACTTTGGGTATCAGGATCAGAGCAAGGAGTTCTTGGTAAATAAAGATGGTAAAATTCCCATTAAGTAACTTGTGCCTGTTAAGGGCAGACAGAACAGGCTGTTTGTAACTAGAATAGTTTTGTTTAGCCTCAAGTATCTGAGCACATCATGTCATGTTTCAGTATTTTCATTCTGAATATGGAGGTACTGGGGGTTTGGTGGTTTCTTTTTGTGTCAAAGGAGCATTTAGTGGACAGTTTGGACTGAGGCTTTTCCAGGTCATAATCTGACATACAAACATGACAACATCACAAAGCCTGGGCCTTGCAAGCATTACCTAGGAGATTTTAGATTGTCTAGTTGTCTTTGCGTTAATTTGGGTTTATTTCTTAACAAAACTCACAGTGTCTAAAAAGAACCATTCAGGTATCTCAAAAGTCATGTGGGAAATGTTTAAGTAGGATAAAACCCATTAATTTTATATATAATGCAGCATAAGCCTGAATTCAAACCCCAGAAGAAGCATTTGTGAATTTATGGGTTTGAGTAGTTTTGGATTTGCACTCTAGTTCCCAGTTAAGGCATGTTAGTTGTACCAGTGGTGTGATGGGAAGGGAGAGATCTGTTGCAAATCACACTATATCCTTTCTAATTTTTCTGTTCCCGTGCATGATCCCTGTTACTCAGAATCTTCCCTGCAGAGTACACAAGAAACATGCTACTGGAACTACAAGATGTTCTAAAATCTGCCTCTCTGTTTGCTGCCTTGCTGTGTTTTTAACCTTCAACAAGATACTGTTAAGTTCCTTTCAATATTGCAAATAAAATCTATTTCAAAATTGGCACCCAATTAGATCAGATACTTTGGTATCCCAGTTGTCTGTGATTTGGTTTTTACATGAACAGGCTGCTGTAAGGCCTCAGGAAGAGAGACAGAAGATGTGTTTTAGTACTATGGTATGAGTTAGGTTTGATGAATTTGGTAATAATAAGGCATTTTACAAAGAAAAATACTTAATTTCATGCTTATATTGTGCTTGTGCCTATGTTTGGACTTACATTTGTAAATATTTGCTTTGAGCTCGGTAAGGAGCTTTCAATAAGTCTTAAAAGAATTTTATATAAAGTTTCTTACGCTTGTAATCTATCTAATGACTTTCCCAACTTATGTTTAATTTCTTTCTTGGAGGATGGCGTGGTACTGGTGCACTGTAATGCAGGAGTCTCCCGTGCAGCGGCTGTAGTTATTGGTTTTCTAATGAATTCAGAAAGACTGAGCTTTGCCAGAGCCTATTCCGTGGTGAAAAATGCAAGGCCTGCAGCTTGTCCAAATCCTGGCTTCATGGAGCAGCTTCACAAGTACCAAGAACAGATTGTAAAGGCAAATGGAAGCATAAACAGTCATGACTGATCCAAAGCAAGAAGTGAAATAATCTGTTTTGACTATACAGGATTTGTATGTACTTTAAACCCCTTTCACATGTGCATTTTCAAGTCTTTATATATTTTTTTTCTTACCCTCCTTTCACCCTGTTTTTTTCCAGCATGTCATCGAAAAGTCAAATGGTGTACTGACTTCAGAGAAGTTTTGCCTAAAACAGAGCACTAATAAAAGGATACAGCTCAGTTTTCCTTGAAATATTAGAAAACAGTAGAATGATGGTTTGCTTATTGAACCATGAGAAAATGCAGGCAATAGAGAAAGGAAGTAAAATAACTGAGATAAGTTGCTTTCTTTCCAAATCTGCGCATTCTTACTCGGTTGTAAAATCTAGATAATAACATGTTCAAATAGTGAAGTACCTTGATATTGGAATTTAAAATTATATTGCAACTATAGATGGTATTATTGAATTTTGTGGGCTAGCCAGCCATTAATTTTTTTTAAAATTAAAACAACGGTCTTTTGAGGATGCTCAAAATGCATAGGATGCTTTAATGCTTTGTGTATTTCTATTGTTTATCATCTAGTAGTGATTTGAAGTGCACTAACATGATGAATCCAGTCTTGGAACTAACAGGGTTTTTTTTACCTGTAAATCATTTCACTAGAGATACAAAAAATTTTGATAATGATTTGTCTCTGCTCATGCTACTGTCTTCACATCTAGTCCTCATGTACTGTCCCCTCACTCCATTCCACATCATATGTAAAGAACATATAGGATATGTAATTTTGACCCTCCTGAGAGATCCCAGGCTGAAGTTACTGTCTTAATATGTCATGCTTTAAAAAAAAAAAACCAAACAAAACTCCGCAAGATTTTAATAGTATTTTGTGGCCTTCAAGCCAGCTCTTAATATATTTATTAATATGCAACAAAATAAAGAGAACACTGTGTTTGGATAAATTGTGTGCTAAAGTGATTTTAAAGGTTTGGTTTCAAGATTGGCGTTCTGTCCTGGTACCATGGACACGGTTGTTTGAACCATGACATCTGTTGTGGATTGCTCATGCTCAAGAACATGCGGTGACACGACAAGGAGGAATGGATTCCAAGAGAGAGAAAAGGCTGAGATTAGATTATTTACACTGAGAGTGGGGTGGCCCTGGCACAGGCTGCCCAGAGAAGCTGTGGCTGCCCCATCCCTGGAAGTGTCCAAGGCCACGTTGGAAGGGGCTTGGAGCAACCTCGGACAGTGGAAGGTGTCTCTGTCCATGACAGGGATGGAGCTGGATGAGCCTTAAGATCCCTTCCAAGCCATTCCATGATTCTGTGCTAAACGTTAATGAGGAATTAGGCAACCCCGCTGCATCTGCTCGCTGTTGATGGTCACCGATCCCCGTGCCCGTGAGGGAACAGCTCACTGCGTGCTCTCGGCCAACGCGGGCGGCTGTGGTGCCGGCAGCCCGGGCAATGACTGACAGCCTTTCCCCGGGGCGGCAGCGGGGGGAGGCTGCTCTGAGCTCTCAGCTCGTGGAAGCAACCCAGGACAAGCCCTTGTAACTGTAACCGCGGTTCCTTCAGCTCTGTTCGCCACCTCGCCCTTCTCGGCGGGACCGTTTGGCCAGGAGCCGTGAGGCGACAGGCCGGCACAAGCCCATGACTGGCCCCGATAAACACCCACCCTGACGGGGTTCCGTCCGCCCCACCTCATCACAACATGGCCGGGGGCGGGTCGGAAGTGACGGCGGCAGGAAGCTCCGTCCCGTTTGAAAGCACCCGGCGGAGCCGCTGCCGCCGCCTCTTTCCCGCCATCCGGGCCGACATGGCCGCCTTCGCCATGGAGCTGCCGCCCGCAGGTGAGCTGGGCCCGGGGGGTCCCCCAGCTGCGCCGCCTCAGGGGCCGCCGCTGCCCGGCCGCCGCTGCCCGGCCGCCCGGCGGGTCCCTCAGCGCTGCCTGCGCTCCTGTGAGGGGAGTGGGGCCGGGGCCGACCCCCGCTGCAGGCGGGGAGTGTGGACCCCGCTGAGCTGGGGCGGGCAGTGGGAGGCGGCGCCGGGAAGGGACGGTTCGTGCTGGGCTGAAGCTAAAGGGGAGCGGGGTTAAATTGATGGGCCGCCACTTGTAGTTGCTAAAAATAGAAGGTTGTGGTAAACTCGACTTACCTGTAAAATGAATGATTAAACCGCCTTTGGTCTCATCAATACATGTAAATATCTCAAAGACGGGTGCCAAGAGGGTGGTGACCAGCGACAGGGCGGGGAGTAACGGCCAGAAACCGAAACACAAGTGGTTCTATCTCAGCATGAGGAGGAACTTCTTTACTTTGAGAGTGGCCAAGCCCTGGAACAGGCTGCCCAGAGTGGTTGTGGAGACATTGCAAACCCACCTAGAGGTACACCTGTGTACCTGCTCTGGGTGACCCTGCCTTGGCAGAGGGTTTGGACTAGATGGTCTCCAGAGGTCCCTTCCAACCCTGACAATTCTGGGATTCTGTGATCTTAATCATTTACTTGTGTTATGTTTCCTTGATAGAGCCCACAGTGGAAAAAGTTAGCTCTCTTAAGTCTTCTTCTTAACATTTTGTTTTCAGGAGCTGAACCAATGACTCTTGGTTCCCCAACATCTCCCAAACAAGGAACTAGTGCTCAATTTCTCCCTGGGTTTTTGATGGGTGACTTACCTGCCCCAGTGACTCCGCAGCCACGTGCTTTATACGGCCCTTCAATTGGTGTAATGGAAACAAGGTCTCCACTACTTGCAGGTCAGAATTTGTTAAATGTTGGAAAATTGTTGTGAAAGCAAAAAATTGGTTTGTCTCATTGTTCTACATGACAGTTGCAGACTTGAATCTTTATAGTTATATCTTTCTATATGCAAACTCCACTGATTGAATAAGTGGTAAACTCGGTGTATTCAATTATAATAAATGTTTTAAATGTGGCAGTTTTGGCATCAGGAAAGGTTTGTTTTACAGGGAAGGCACTATGAACCTCTACTAGTACAGGATCAGTTTATATGACTTTACTAGTCAATTACACATACATCGATATTGAAAACAGAGATATCTGCTGGAAAACTAAATGCAGCTTGTGCAAACTGCTGATTCCTTTGCAGATTTTTTTCTATTTCTTTGAATTCTAAAAGGTCACTTACAGATTGTCAAAACTTAAAAAAACTGGGTGGAGAAAAACTGAAAATAGACTTCTTAATTAGTATCTAGTGCTTGTAGTTAAAGTGTTGATGTCTGCTGTCATTGGACTGGAGTAGTGATTTTTCCTAGTTGTAGATGCTCATTTCTCTTCAACCACTTAATTAATCAGACCAGGAGAAGTTCTTACCCATGTTAGACCCATTTATGTCTGTTTTCTTCTCTGAGAAGAATGAGTGAGTAGTTGACATGTCATAGATAATCTTGGCTTTTGTACTAAATCAGGTGGCATAATTTTATGTCTGAGGGTGTTAACATGCTAGTCATTTTGAAGGAGAGATTGTTGATTAAAGTACTGCAAGAATTTATCTTAATAAAATAATCTCTTCTTTGGCTGTCAGGTCAGATTGGACTCAGTGATCTTTCTAGGTCTCTTCCAACTTAAAACGTTCTGTAATTGGAGGTTTATTGGTCTTCTGCTTCTTAATCTTGTCTGCCTGCCCTTATATGTCTGGGAACAAACCTCTTATGAAAATATTTATGAAATTGAAAGTAATCACATGAATTTCACCAAATTGTTTTTTAAAGGGTTTATTATAGCTTCAGAGTATCAATTTTAGAAAGAGGGAAGCCAGTCAGATACTAACACAGACTTCCCAAAGGGAGTGATCAAGTAGATCACTTAAACTGAAAACCTTGATGGGAGAGTGCTTTACATAATGCACATTATTTCATGTAACAGTAGCAGTTCTCATATGTGTTAAATAGTTCAGAGTGAAGTCTTGAAGCTCAAAATTTAGGATTGAAGAGAACCTTGGAAAAGCTTGATTTCCAAACATTTTGCAATTGAAAACTTGATGCAAGCTACTTTTTTTTTTTTTTTTTTTTTTTTTCCCCTGGGGTAAATCCACACAAAGTGTTAAGATACATCAAGTTGTTCCAAGAAGTTTAATTCTCAGTTATTCTGGAAGTTCCAAAGTTTACAGAATGGGAGAGCAGCTGTTTTAACTTCATCCTGTCTGTAGGCAAGCTAGTCCCTGCTTTCAAGAGTTTATGCTCTTATTTAATATGAAATTAGATAGGAAGCAAAGGAATTTGGCATTGGGAATGTGAAAATAACGTGCAATGTCTCTGCATTTTGGTATGGTTCTTTAACATGTGGGATATTTCAATTTTTGAAAATCTTGCTTTTGCATCTGTACTATAGGCAAGTTAGTCTCTGAAGCAATTGAAATAGATTTCTAGCCTGGCTTAAAATTGAAAGATACAGCAATGCTCAGAACTTCAGAGAAGGAACATGTAAACATTGAATATAATGGGTTAATAAGAGGTCTGAAAGTTGTAAATGGTACTTTTTTAGCATGCTGTTTGAGACACATGTAATGCTCCTACCTACAACATTCAAACCTAAACAGCTTGGTAAGACAGATGGCTTTGCAAACCTCCAGTGAAACAAACAGTCTCAACAGCAATCAACATGAGAGCATGGCTGAATTTACTATTGAAGTTTCCAGAACAAGTAGCAGCAAAGCAAAATTACAAGTTTTCTCATGCTCTTCTCTTGTTCCTTTGAATTGCAGGAGGGTCTCCCCCACAGCCAGTAGTCCCTTCGCATAAGGATAAAGGTGGTGCTCCACCAGTTAGAAGCATTTATGATGAGTTATCTAGCCCTGGGCTTGGATCAACACCTCTATCCTCAAGAAGACCAGTAAGTGTCTTGGATACTGGCCTGTTCTTAGCAGATGTGAGGCAGCTTACTGCAACAATGAATTCTCAAACTTAGCTGTATAAACTGCTTTGACCCTTCAGATCATGCTATTGCTTAATCTGGGTTGTTCAGCCTGCCTGTTCCTGTTAGGACTAAACAAGAGCTGTGGTCATGAAGCAAATTCCTGTTATTGCAAATTTTCAATACAGTAGGAAATGAAAAATGCAAGTCATGCCTCAGTTATGCTTTCTTGTACGAATTCAGCTTTGTTTGTCAGCTTTTCACTTTTTTTGTAAATTTATTGGGCTGCTGATTGACAGAAGGGCCCTTTCACAGCTTGAAAGGAAGTTGTAGCAAGGTGGAGACTGGTCTCTTCTCCCAGGTAACAATTAATAGGACAAGAGAAAATGGCCTCAGGTTTCACCAGAAGAAATTTAGATTGGATATCAGGAAAAATTTCTTCACTGAAAGGGTGGTCAGGCATTAAAACAGGCCACCAGGGAAGTGTTAGACTCTCCATCCTTGAAAGTGCTCAAAGATGAGTGGAAGTGAACTTGGGGACTTGGTTTAGTGGTCAAGATGGCAATGTTAGGTTAATGGCTGGACTCAATCTTAGAGATCTTTTTCAACATTATTAATTCGGTGTATCTGTGATTATCTTCTAGAAGGCAATACAGGCACTTAGAGAAATAGAAGGAATTTTTTTCTGAGAAAAATATCTGATCAAAGTTTGGGTAGACAGTTGGGGTTTATTTTGAAAGAGGAACACTAAATTTCTACAAGGTAAATTTTGTAATAAGCTCTGCTGCTTAACTGACTAATCAGGCATTGCTAGGCCCTTTTTCACTGAACCCTTTTGATGCTAGGAAAACATTTTTCACTGAATGAGCAGTCTTTCTATTGAGTGTTGCCTTCTGAAAAGTTAATTCTGAAAGCAGAGGTTCTCTGGGAAGGACAGAATCCTATAGTGTCTTAAAGGACTGGATATTAAATTTAAAAAAATGTTTGAACATGTGTTGCTAGGTCTACAGGTACTCCAGGCTGTTTGATCATGTATCTAAGAAATGCCACTATTCAGGCTAAAAATAGACTAAAATTGTTTTGGGTGTTGAAATCCTATGTTAATAAGAAAACATCTACTACCATTTAAAACTCAAAGTATACTTTTTTTCTATGCACTAAATAGTTGAGCAAGAAAGTAAGTCCAGTAATAGTCTCCGTACAAATGAAGGTTGTTTCCATGATTTCTGAACCCTTTAGGCAGTGACAATGCTGATAAACTTAGGATACAAATATCCTTCCTATCAGGATGCAGGTGAATGTGTGAATTATTACAGTGTAGCAATAGTGACCTGACTATTTTGAGAAAGTAAACTAAAGGATTTCTGAGTATTGATACTTAAAGCTACTTTGTTTCACAAAGCAAATGTCATATATATTGTCAAATAACTTTTCATTAATACTCCTCGGCAATCTTATATTAAATATACATGCAAAAATCTGTCCTTACTCTTAATTAGGAATAACTTAAGGCAGACAGTTAATATTATTATCTGAATGTTTAAATCACTTGAAAATTGTCTCTCTTGATGTGAGCAGTATACCTATAAGAATGATTTGTTTCTTTCTGTATATTAATGCAGGCCAGCTTTAGTTTATCACAGAGCCCATCAGTTGGAATTCTGCCATCAACACCGGGAGCAGGTAGATGTCTTGTCAAAATTTCTACTCTGTTTCCTTACTGCTTTCTTTAATACAGAAAAATCATCACTGTTCAAGCTACATCCATTCCTTGCTAATTTATGAAGAGGTTGTGTGTTTCTTAGCTTTACAAAGGTGTATGGGTATTAGTAGGAAATAATTATTCATTCTGAGACTGACAGAGTTTCAAGCAGTTTTTCTTGTTCCAAATGTGGTGTTGAGCTGAGCACAGAGCTGGTTGTAATTGAATGAAGAAGCTGAGATTGATGGATTGCCTTCCATCTTCACAAGGTTTGATATCTTGTGTAAGAAGCTGGTGCTAAAATTTATTGTTGGCCTGTTCCTATTTGGCAAAATTAAACAATAAAACCTCTTGCTGATTGAGGAGATGGCAAATCCAGAAACTCCTTGCTGTGGGCTGTAGCTGGGCTCACTCAGTCTCTCATCAGTCCCTCTGGCGCTGGAAAGTGCCCAGGCCCTGGTGGGCCACAGGTGTGAGCTCCCAGGATTTGTCTGGGTTTTCAGTCCAGAGCAGGTTTAAACAGATCTGAGGAAAAAGGCAAAAAGCAGTCCAGGGAACTTCCCTGCCTCAGGCAGCTAAAAACCAGCTAAAAGCAAAGGAGAGCTCTGTGCCGCTGTCTGTCAGTGCTGCAGACAGCACAGGCCAGGAGCAGCATGTGGGGGAGTGAGTGCCACTTCTGAACACAAACTGCAGCTTCCTCTTCCTCCTGATTCGTTCTCAGAGCCAGTCTTAAAAGTGCAGAACTTAATAAACAGAACAGGCAATTTGGGATACAAGCATCATAAAGTCACACCAGGACAATGATTGACTTACTTACTTTTTCTGTGTGTGAGTAAATCCCCATCAAACTCTTCCATATACAAGCGAAATGCTTGACATTGAATTTATTCTTGTATTATACACCTCTGTCTTGCAAAAGAAATTTGTTAAACAGTGCTATTTCAATTTAACAGCTTCAAGCATGTTCAGTCCTGCAAGTATTGGGCAGCCTAAGAAGACCACACTATCTCCTGCTCAGCTAGATCCTTTTTATACTCAAGGTGATTCCCTTACTTCAGAAGATCAACTTGATGACACATGGGTAACTGTATTTGGGTAAGTTGATTTCCAAAGTATCAGAAAAACATGGGTGAAGTCCTTACAGAATATGAGAAAAATACTTGGGCATTGATGTTGTCTGACATTGGTATGTGCTGCTATGGTTAAAGCAAGCAAACACATCCATTTCAGTGAGACGTCTTGAGCTACACATTATTTTTTCTAGATAGAAAAACACCATTCTGCTGTTGGGGTGTGTGATAAAGTGCCTGGAAAGTGGCATTTCTCAAGTCACTGCTTCTTATATCATTACAGTGGTCTCTTCTGGATTTCTGTTAATGCTTCATAGGGTTGTATCTGAACACCTGAATTCTTAAACTACTCATAATTTTTTGGGTATTTTTTTTTCTGTCTTTCAGATTTCCTCAAGCATCAGCTTCCTATATTCTACTACAGTTTGCTCAGTATGGAAACATATTAAAGCATGTGGTATGTTTTAGGTTGACACATCAGAAAACATTGTGAATTAAGCATTTTTGAAAAAACTACATTTCACAATTTTCACTTAATCTCATTCAGATGTCCAACACAGGAAACTGGATGCATATTCGATATCAGTCTAAGCTTCAAGCCCGGAAAGCCTTAAGCAAAGATGGAAGAATTTTTGGTGAATCTATCATGATTGGTGTCAAGCCCTGTATAGATAAAGTAAGTTAATAGTTGCTTTTAGTTAAATATAAGGCACTTTGCTTTTGGTCTTTCTTTTTATTTTCCCTGATCCCTTTAATTTTTTTTCTTTTGGAATTGCAAATTGTAGGTAGTTCATCTATATAGTCTGTTACACATTTATATAAGTTTTTTCTTAAGTATTTGTCAACATTTCCTGCTGAGAAGGATCACTATGGGCAATCTCTGTGCTCCTTGGAAGTTACAATGCACATTATATTGCTGTACAAGACAAGGAAGTGAAACCATAATATGAGACAATTGAGATAAGTTTCCTGACTGGAATTTGTGGCATTTAGGGCCTGCAGTAGATATCTAATGGCAGATTAAGATTGTTGCTGTGCCTAATTGTACCTCTCTATTTGTTATGTGACTATGTGCTTCTGGCTCTTGGATTTATCTTAATTCTGTGAAAATTTGTTAGCAAGAAAATCCCAATCCTGTTCTCCCAGCTTCCCCTAGGAAAACATGTCACTCTCTTGTAAGAAGCAGTTAGGGGTAGACATAGCTGTCTTGTAGTTTTAATATTAACATGAGCTATTATTGTCTAGGTATTTTCAATATCTTGACAATAATATAATATCTGTAATTCTTGCAGTGCTTTGCACTGGGTACTGTACATTAGCTTAAGCAAATAAGTCATTCTTCTATAGTGCACAGATTATTTTTTTTGTCTCTTTTAAGGATACGCAATACTAAAGAGTAATGTAAGCTTTCCAAACTGTGCTGAGAAGGCAGCCCTAGAAATTAAACTTTCATTACTGAAGTTCTAGCAGTCTGAAACATTTCTTACACTCAATAAAATTCAGAAACAAGTAATTCTGCAGCCTTTTCCTCTGTGGGCTTCTGCTGGTGGTCCGTCCAAGCCTTTTAAATATTTTGCTGTCCAGTTTTTATCAATGAATGGTCAGTAAGCTGAAGCTCTAGAAGTAAAGATCTAAGACTTATAATTGCCAGGCATCTGATTTTCATTGCTTTTGAATTCTCATTATGTCTTTGTGGATAGTATTCACTTTCATATACCACCAGTAAATAAACCCATAGGCATTAATTTGTGTTTTTGGAGGCAAAAGATTTCAGGAGACTAATCCATTGAAGGATTGGTTTTGGTCAGACTTTCCTGGAATTGAAAACTAGATTTGATGGATTTGACATCGGTGCTTAGGCTTCTGATTTAAAAGTATTAGTTCCATGGGTTCCCCTTGTGCTATGCCATCCATAGTGTACACCAGTCCTAGTGTTTATTTTGGAAAGTGCTCTTCTACCAAATGTGCTGCTGAATTTTTGCTGTCTTTAGCCTGGTTGAATCCTACACTCCACTGAGTCTAAATCCACCAAATCACATCTCCCCAGGCTGGTTGTTATTTACCATCTTGTTTTCTCTGGTTTGTTGAGGAACTTGTGGTTCCCATCAAGTCACTTGCTACCTCTTCCATTCAAGGTGCATTCCTTTCTAAACACAGGCTTACAAAATGGAGCCTTGAACCTTACTGCAAGTCATACAGTGTATTTCCTCTACATTGTTTCAAACTTGGTTGACATTTAGTACAGACAGTGAACAGATTTCAACCTTCCACTGCTTTGCAATGGCATAATTCAACATGATTGCAGTGAGGAAAATGCTTGCTGGTCATGTGTACCTGTATGTTCTGTACTGGAACACCTTTTATCTTTTGGGATCCATGTATGTTTTATAAAAAAAAATGTTAATAGTAGATAATTTTAGACAATAAAAGTTGGAATACTGCTTTTCAGTATTTGTTTACATTATATTAACCCTCTATTTAAGAGTGTGATGGAAAACTTTGAAAGAAGCTCTACATCCCCGATGTCTTCGATTTTCACTCCACCTACAAAATCTGCTGGCACACCAATACAACCTGCAAATAATACTGCAAGGATTTCTACAATGAGACCTCTTGCAACAGCATATAAGGCTTCCACTAGTGACTATCAGGTATTTTGAGGGAAACAGAAATGTGTTTTTGTATTGTCTCCCCTTAGCTCTTTGAGGCTGTACAGACATTAACTTCAATGTGACCTTACCTTTTGCTGTCAGTTCTTTAACAGTGTGGTTCAAGTGCAAGCTCAGTCTGTTCAGCCTCTAAAATAATAATAAAAAGTACTAAGTTAATGACTTTTCACTTTTCCAGGAATTAAGGGCTTGTTTTGAAAATATTTCAAACATATTTTGTCGAAATATAATAGCACTTAGGAAAAAAATAAGTAAACGGTTGGTGTAAAAACTATTAACTGCATGTTAACTGATTCTCTTTATTTTCTCTTTTTGTTTTTCTCCCTGCCTTCTAGGTGGTTTCTGACAGACAAACTCCAAGGAAAGATGAAAGTATTGTATCTAAAGCAATGGAATATGTTTTTGGCTGGTAATACACAAGAGGGAGTAACACACTAGGCTGGTCAGGGTTTGAACTATACTACTGTCACTTGTAGTTAGTTGTATAACTACTGGTGGCAGTATTTTATCTTACAGAGCACCTGTTATGCCTTCAGTTTATTCAGAAGACATGTAGCTTGCACTTTAAATGATGGCAGTGTACACATGGTTTTACAAACTGAGTAAGTGTAAATAAAAGTGCTTTTTCCCCATTTCTGCTCTGATGGCATGATTGTGAAAAAATGTCAGCACTGACTTTTCCTCTGTGATTGCTTTCTGTGAATTACTTCACAGTAAGTTGGAAATGCTTAAATTGGCAGCTAAATTTACTGATGCCTTTAATTTTTTTCCCCCTCTGGAAAGGTGATTGGTGACTTGCAGGAGGAACACTATGCAGAGCTATCTACCAGGGACAGGGCTTGTTATTAGTATGTGTGAATTATTTAAAATTGGGATTTGTTGCTGTTTTACAATTACCTCTGGCATACTATTCTAAATGTCATAGAAACCTTTTAACTCTTTGTTTCATTAATAAAAATTAAGTTTCTTTTCTTAGATTTTTTTTTTAAACAAGTATGAGTTCTGTTAGGAAAAATTATTAGCAGTACTCTTAACTGATAAATATGTTGTTGCCTAAGTTTATCGAAGTGTTATTGGCAGAGCAGGTGCTGCTGATTTTACCGAAGTAGGATTCAAACCATTTACCAACCAGGATTCAACCTATAAGGATATTTTATACCATTGTGCACTTAACAGGTAACAAACTGTAGCATTCTCAGCTATAAAATTTTTATTTGAAATAGCTGAAGTGAAAAATGCAGTGTGTCAATGAATGTAGCAGCTTCTTTCATTTGAAAAAGTGTTTAAGAAAATTTCAAACTTTCAGAATTGGCTGAATGGCAATTGATTTTCATTGTTTTATTTTCTAAATCAAACTTTTCTCCTTTGAAGTTTTGGAGATGAGACTCTCAAGTAATTATAGGCTCTTTCATCTGGAAAGAGAAATTTTTTCTA
>NC_031776.1:4893764-4894383 GCF_001522545.3 Parus major
ATCAGCTGGTTAAATCTTGTAGCTCACAGAAGTAGAAACAGGAGTTTCCAATGGGACCAGGAGTTTCCCAATATCCCATCTAAACCCACCCTCTGGCAGTGGTAAGCCATTGCCCCTGTCACTCCAGGCTTTTGCCCAAGGTTCCTTTCCAGCTCTCTTGGAGCCCCTTTAGACACTGGAAGGGCTCCAAGGGCTCCCTGGAGCCTTCTCCAAGCTGAACATTCCCAGGTCTCCCAGACTATCAGTGTAATGTTCCAGTTCTTGGACCACTTCCTGGCCCTTTCTTACCTCTTCTGGACTCCCTTGAGGTCCTCTCCATCCATCCCAAGATGAATCATCCTGTTGGCCGTGCAGCTTCTAGGCTAGAATCTTCTCTGTGGGACCAGCTGCTAAACTTTTCTAGTTTTGTAACTGGACTCTGGGAGCCTGAAAGTTCACGAGGATCCATGGAGCTGAGCACACAGAACTGTGTCTGATGCCCTTTATAAGCTGCAACCAAAGTAATAACCAATACAAATGAAAGCACATGCCAGCAAGTTAGAAAAAGGCATCTCAAAAATCACTGAATCTGAGGTAGAAACATGACTTTTCACTGGGGGGGTTTTTACTCAGGGCTGTG
>NC_031776.1:4894483-4901416 GCF_001522545.3 Parus major
CACCCAGACATCCCCTTCTCACCCGTTGTGGTATGTGTGCTGCATGCTGGCAAACGCCTCCAGACCAAACCAGGTGCCGTAGGTGAAACAAACCCCCCAGCTCCTAGGAAGAAGGGGAGAGCAGCACTGTTAGGGGTGCAAGGCGCCAGGGAGAAGCAGGCTGCAACACAGCTGTGATCACAGCTGAGCAGAGCCAGGCACAGAGCTGCAGCCTGCCTTCCCCTATGGCCCAACCGTACCCACTCCCACCAGCACCTCCTTCCAGCTAACTCAAGTGTCAGCAGAACTGGGACCACAGGAGCTGGAGCCACCCCAGACTTCTCTGGGTCTTGTGCAATGCACAAGGTACCTGTTCTACCTGTGCTGAGAGCAAACTGAGTAACTGAGAGCAAAGCACAACAGCTAGAGGAGGATCAGCCCCTACTTCCCCTCCCACAGATCCTGCCAGCCAGGGATGCTTGCCGTGATGATCCCTCATACTCGGGCCAACTGAGTGCTGGGATCTCTGCTTACCCTTCCCAGGACCCATCAGCTCGTTGCTTCTTGCGACAGAAATCCAGGCCCTTCTGCAGAGTCTCCCTGGACAGGAAAGAAGCCATCCACTTCAGAAGCAGCTCCAACTCAGTGTCTGCTTCACTGGGGGCTCCATCAGCCCCTCTGAGGCTTTGATGGGTCCCATTATTGGAAGGCACAAGAGACAAGAGCATGCAGACAGGCAGCTACATATTTCAGAAGGCCATGACAGGCAGCTCAGGACAGTAAGCCTGTCTTCTCCCCTGCCCAGCTCTCATCTCAGTGCCTCCTCACCTGATCTCCAGGGCTCGGTGCTCAGGGAACTGGCTCTGGAAGTGTCTTAGTGCCTGCATGACAGCTGATGTACATTCCACATATGTGTAGTCAATCATGATGTCACCTGCCAGCAGGCAGTGGGTATCAGTGCCACAGCCCACTGCTGGCCTGTCCCTCAGAGCCAGGGCACACATCCCCTGTCAGGCTCAGCCCAGGCCACTTTGTCCCTTCACAGTGGGCAGGACAGCCAAGTCCCACAGCTCCCCTTACCAAACACCTCCGAGGGGTTCAGCAGCTCCAGTAAGTGGCCTCCTCGTTTGGTTTCATAAGTGGCAAAGCCTCCATCTGAGTTCCTCATGCTCAGCAACTGCCCAGACAAGGAGAGAGTGGGGTGGGACAACCTCATGGGGAGTACTAGTCCAGTCTGGTCCCAAGCCAGCTCTGAGGACAAAGTCAGACCTACAGGTCTATGGGGCTGGCAGAAAACCCAGGTCCCAAACCACCATGACAGGCAGGCAGGCCCAATCTGGGCCATCACATGACATCAGGTAAAATAGGCAGCTCTGAATCACAACAGAGTGTTGCCACACCAGGCCTCTTACTAGCTCGGATCTAACCAGATCTAATACCAGAGCTAATACTAGATTTAGCAGTTCCTTGGGCCTTGGCTTCTCTTACAGTCCTGCAAGTCCCTTGGCCTAATTTTTGCGGCTCTTACCACATTCACAGCATCAAAGAGGCGCTCAGCAGGCACAAGCTTGGCTATGAAGGGACACTTCTCCTGCAGCAGCATAACTGCCTTCAGCCCCTCCGCTGTGCAATCTGCCACAATCCAGCCACAGTCCCGCGTGCTGAAGGGGAAGCCACCCTGGAAAAGGATCAGGTAGGCTTAAGGAACAGGATCACTTTCCCTCAGCCACTCTATTCTTGGAAGAGAGCAGGTGCTGCCCCTGATTCCTGTTCCCTCTGCCCAAATCCCTGCCTCACTAATGCCCCTGCCCAGCCATCATACCTTGTTCATATGGCGATAATATTTCTGGTAGTCGGGTGGGTTCTCTGGGATCTGCAGGAGACAAGAAACAAGTGAGGGCAGCCTGAAGGTGCCTGGCTGCAGGACCATGGGCTGAAACCACTGCAGGTACAGAACCATGTGGAAGTGGGCAGTACCTGCCTTCCACTGAGGGAAGTAGACAGGAAAGTGGTCAGCTGTGGAGCAGGGAGAAGAGAGATCACCTTTTGGCCTGCTTTCAGCAAGTGCTGCTGAAGTCCCCTTTGGGAGCTTGCCTACCAGGGAACCATCTGCTTTCAATGCTCCTGTGGGCAGCACCATGAACAAGACCCATGACCACATATGCACCAAGCTGCTGGTGACATCGACCCTCACCTTGAGCCACTGCTGGCCTGCCCAGCAGAAGCTGAACGCATACAGTCACTATTGAATGATACTGGGTTTCCCAGAAGGGTGCCTCAAATGTGTTGGTACCAGACAAGATGAAGGGCAGATAACCCTAAGCTTTCCGTTTTCCAGCCTCTCTAAGCTCAGGCAGACAACCCAAGCACTCCTGGGCCTTGCCAAGGTCCTCTCCAAGCTTCAAAGACGATTCCCTGAAAACAGGGAGTAGAAAACAGGAGGCTGGGCCTGGGACTTTGCTAGTCAGCCCTTCAGAAGCTCTTTTCAGAAGGCAACAGATGCATCCAACAGGGTTCTGAGCAACAGTCAAGCCTGCACAGCCAGTATGCGAGACACCACTGACCAGCTCTGCTCACCTGGGAGAACTGGAGGAACCCATGGGCATTCTGGAGGCAGGAGGTGAATTCAGGCATCTCCTGGGCTTCTGCCTAGAAACAGAGATACACAGTGAGCAGTCAGCAAGGAGCTGTAGCCAGACATTGCCAGCTCAGTCACAGAATGCCAGGCCAGAACAGAGCTCCACGGGGGTGCACAGCAGCAGCTCTGCTCTTTGGGGACTCATGAGCAGAGACCATTTTCCCAAGGCAGCATGTAGCACTGAAGGGTGCATTACCTCCAAGAAGGCTTGGATGGCAAAAGCAGTATCCCAGAGCTGGGATCCGTTTGTGCCCTGGAAGAGAGAAAACAGGTAGTGAGAGGCAGGTGCTAGCAGCAGCCTGACCCAGCTGTGGGGACTAAGGGACAGCACATTCCTCCTGCATTACCCCCAGTGCCACCCCACGTCACAGCTGATGTGCTGGCACAGAGAGGACAAATCCAGCAGGTCAAGGGATAGCAAGGGAATGAAATAAGAAATTAATAGGAATGAAATAAGACAGCTGCTTCAGTCTGCTCTGTGCACAGCCAAGGCGGGAGAGGTGGCTAGCATTAAGGAACAGCTGGACACAATGGCTCTGACAGAAGCAGAGCTCAGTCCACAGACAGGATAAGGGACCTGGTTTTCTCCTGCCCTTCTCCCAAGACTCATGAGGATGGAGGGAACGGAGGCCTCTCAGCTCCCAGCCACAGGAAAGCCAACTAACAGGACAGACAGTACACCCTCCTAGCACAGCTGGGGGAAGTGGCATTGAGAAGGCCACCAGGCACCAGAAGTGAGACACCAGGAGCTCAGGCCTGGGATGAACACACTATCCCATTACTCCACAGGCTGCCCCAGCACACCAGGGTCCCTTCAGTCACACGGGAGCTCCTACAGCACTTCACCTGCATCTTCATGCCGTCGAGGCCCAGCCTGTGGGAGGAGAGAGCACAGAGCTGCAGCACAGGCACAGTGGGAGCACCAGGAGGCAAGTCAGGAGCCATGGTGTGCTGTGCCAGATGGGACACACTCAGCCCTTACCAGAGATAGTCAGGGATCCTGGACACATGCTCCTGGAAAGCTGGGGAGTCCTTCCCTTCCACGAACCAGCGAACCAGCATGTTGATTGTCTTAGAGATCTGCCAAGAGGAGCATTGTCACTACTCTGGATAGAGCTTTTTCCAGCCCCAGAGACATACATCCCCCCCACTCAACACAAAGCCATCCAGAGGTTCTCTCAGCCTTGATCCCAATGGCTCCACCTTTGGCATCACCCAGCATAGCTGAGTTAGGTGCCATGAGATTACTCCAGAGCTTCCTCTCAGATCATCTCCCTGGACCTCAAGGACAGATACTCCTCACCAGGGCCACAGCTGTCCTCATGCCCTCTGCATCTCCTGTGCCCTGTCAGCCTTAAGCTCTTGAGCATCAGGAGTTGAGAGAGCTCTGGTGATTATTACATGCCACAATTGCACAAGCCTGGCCCTTAAAGAACAAAGGGTGAGATATGAAAGGATTAACAGCAAGTGTCCTACTGGCCCGATGCTGATGCACTTGGTGAATCTATCATCAGCCTTGATGTGGTCGTACAGCTCTGTGACGGCTCGCTGCCGCAGGTGAGTGCTGTGGTGAGCTTCATACATGTTCATGATGGCTACAGGAGAAGAAAGGGACATGCAATGAAAAAACCCCACCCTGTGCAGCCAGATTCACTTGCTGTGGCCACCTGAACTCACACAACAACAGATTAAGCATCAGGACAATGTGAAGCTCTGCCCCAGAGTGGCCTGAGGACATGGGCACACACCCCTCCTGCTCTCAGGGAGGGAGAACCACACGGATCACATAATTCCTGTCTCCATCCCAGCTGCAGGTCATACACTAGTAGCTGGTAGTAGACCCTAAAGGGCTCTGAGGGTACAAGGGAGCTTCAGAATTCCTCACAGCAGCTCCTGCACTCACCATAGGCAGTATCCAGCAGCCAGCTGTGTGGGGTGTACACATCACAGGCAGCCACGTTGTTCCTCTGTGCTGGCCAGTCTATGCTGGCGTAGTCTTGCACATAGAGCTCCTGGCACAGGACAGCAAAGGGCAGCCTGGTCAGCCAGGAGCAAGCACCCAGGGCAGTTACTGCTGGGAGCTGGCTCTGCTGTCTGACAGAGACTGTGCAGCTGATGAGAGCTGCCACTTGGCAAGCCAGAGGCTGGCTCACAAGGGCATGGCCAGCACAGCAGGTGGTCATGGAGCCATGTACCCCTGTCCAGCAGGATCAGCTCCTTCCTTACCTGCCGCAAGCTCCGTATGAGCTCATCCTCTTCTGCTGACAAACGCTTAGCATAGCAGTAGCTCATGGGAAGGTAAACCTGGCGGCAGTGACACCAGAGCCGTGATGGATGGGCTGGAAACCATGTGGGAAGCAGCCTGATTGCAACAGAGAAAGAGCTGCTGTGAGGAACAAGGAAGGCAAGGGCCACTGGAGAGATGTGCAGAATGCCCAGAGCAGGGCAGGCCTTTCCCTGTCCCCTACACTAGGGGATATACACACAGCCTGGCCCTGCTCAAACTCCCCCTCCAACAGGGACACTCCCTCCTGAGACCACTCCAGGCCCAGCTGACACAGGGCAGGGAGGAACTCAAGCTCAAAGAGGAAGGAGAGAAGCCAATTCAGTCACATGGGATGTTGAAGGCCACAGTTAATGGCATTTACTGACAAAGCACCAGCAGCCCTTGGTACTGTGCAGCCCCTGATTTCCACCAGGGATAGGGTCAGACACTTTCCCCCTCTGACATCCAGCAGCCCTGTGAAGATTCAGAGAGGGTACATGTGGCTTTCCCTTCCTGCTAGGGTCCAGTTCTGCTGCTGGAAATACTGCTGGCAGGCAGGGACCACATTAATATACTAGGGACCCTGTGGGAAATGCTATCAGAGCTGCGCTCTGGCATCTCCCATGGATGCAGTGTTCAGTGCTATCCACCTACTGGCTGGCCTGCTGCTGGCTCCCAGCTGACGAGCAGCCTGAGCACCTCCTGCTCCTGGCAGTGCCTGGGACAGTTCTGGGTCGAGGCTAGTGGCAGGACTGAGACTGCCTCCTCTCTCCACAGTGAGGGGGCACATACCACATCTCTGGGAGAAGCGTGTTCATTCCCTCCCAGCTGTAAACGTTCAAGACAGCCAGCCAAAACTTGCCCCAGGAAGGGATTCCCACAGCACCTCCTGCACAAAACAGTATCAGCTTTCAGGGTTAACACAGCCATGCCAGCTCCCAACTTTCTTCCCCATCACAGGGCCCGCTTCTCCCCACGTTTGGGAGCACTCTACTCAGACTGGGATACATGTCCCAAAACAGGGCAAGCTGGCAATGGTAGAAAAATGCAACACAGCTTCCCATCATTAATTGAAAATGCAGTTGCCTTGAAAGGCAAGTAAGAACAACAGTTCTTCCACTAGTTGGCAGCCCCCAGTGCTCCCTGCAGCCCTCAGGTCTGACCAGACCTCTCTCACCAGCCCCATGGCTGACCTTTGCTGTGCAGGTTGACACGGGCCCGCACAATGTCGGGATCATCTGGTCCAAGCCCCAGGATCCTCAAGGCTATGTAGTTGAGGGCTGTGCCAAACACTGTTGATTTGTCTTCCACATGTCTGCCAGGAGCATATACAGAAACATCACACCCATTAGTCAGCTATTGCCATTAGCCAGACACAAGCCACTACACAAAGCTGTCTTTGTTAGGGTGAAGTAGGATACCAAGGGTGACTTTGGAAAAGAAGGAACTAATACGGTAAAAAACGTTGCTCTGCACTACCCTGTCACACATGATGCTTTGGGATATAGTGTCCCCGAGGTGTGGCCAGACCCGATGCTACGGCCACCTCTGACAAACAGTGTACCTGGAGTGCTGTACAAGCAAGACCAACCACCCACACCGATCACAGCTGCTGAGTCCTCCTCCCCGAGCCTGGGCAGACCTGACAGCAACTCCAAGTCCTGGACCTTGGAGCTGCCTCACTCAAAGAAGTATCTTTGCTACTCACAAGCCCCAGCCTCCGTCCGGGAGCTGCACAGAGCGCAGGTAGCGTACCATCTCCTTCCTGAACCCCTCCGGCAGCTGGATTTTGGCGGTGTGGCAGGTGATGAGGAGACCTAGAAGGACCAGAGAGGCCGGCACTGCAGAGAGCCGAACCACAGGGCATTCACCCCCGGGCAGGTGCCCAGACCTACCTGGCAGCAGGAACAGCGGTCCGCCGTAGTCGCCCGCCCAGTGCCCGTCCTCAGCCTGCAGCGCTGCGTAGAACCGCATCCCGTTGCGAGCCGCCTCCCGGGCCGAGCCGGCCGCCGGCAGCGTCAGCAGCGTCGCGCCCTGCGGGGAGACGGGG
>NC_031776.1:4902303-4993156 GCF_001522545.3 Parus major
TCCCTCCCGGCCCGGTCCCCGGCTGTCCCCATCCCTCCCGGCCCGCGGGCTGTTCCCTCCCGGTCCTTATCCCCGGGCTGTCGCTGTCCCTCCCCGTCTCCTCCCAGCCCCTCCTGCCCTGGGACATCGCCCGGCCAGCGGCCGGGGCTCGGCCCCTCCCGTCCCGCCTTTCTGCCCCCGGCACAGCGGCCGCGCTCGCTTCCCCAGGAGCGCCATCCCCCCACAGACCCCGACAGCCGTCCCGTCCCTTTGGGTAACAGCGCCAGCCCCTAAAGCGGCTGTGCCGCCTCCGTGCACCCCAAAGTCCAGGCGTGTGGTTTCCGCCGTTAATGGAAATAACAAAACAACGCCGGCCCAGCCTGGGTGCCCAGCGCATGTGGGCCACGAGGGACTGTGTGTGTATCCCACAGAAAGTGTACTGTCCGCCCTTGCTTTGGCTGGAGCTGCCACACCACCCCACCCCATTCCATTCCATCCCATCCTAACTCCCCTGGCTGGCAGGGACATCTTCACCTCCTGAGCTGTTGTTTTCCAGGGCATCCTTGGTCCTCGAGGCGATCCTGTGAGTACGGCCCTCGCCCTTCCCAACCCTTCTCACACCCAACAGCCCCTCTTCATTCTCATCATTCCTCCCCAGGGGACACAGGGGCCCGCAGGACTTACTGACCCAAAGGGTGAGCCTGGAGATAGGACCTTCTTACCCTGACAGTTTCGGAGAATTTTGGTAGTGCAGTGGCTGCTGTGGGTCAGGCTGCTGAAGTTGCTGGAGGGCATCATCCTGGTCCTGCTGCTTCTGCTTGTGCTTTTCCTTTTCAGCTGGTAATTTCTCCCTGGCAGTCATCAGCCTGGATCCGGCATCAGGTCTCCTTCTGTCCAGCTGGTGCCTTCTGCAATGTTTTCCAAGGGCATAAACTTCAGTGGACGTGTGGCTGCAAGCCAAGCAGGGCCATGGCCAGTCTGTGCCTGGAGCTCAGAGGCCCTGGAAAGGCTCGGCCATGCCTGGAGCAGCTGCTTAGTTGTGCCATGGCAGTGATATCTTAACAGCCGTGCCCTGCCGGCCCCATGGCAGTGATGTCAGGTGTGACACAGTGACAACAGCATTGCAGCCTGGCAGAGGTTCAAAACAGGAAATTCAGGACCATCCAAGCTTTACAACTGCTTTACCTGCAAAGCAATTGCAGTGAAGCTTTGCAGAAAAAGCTCTTAATGCATTAAACTGTCTGTAATATGAGTGAGAACTGTGCTACGTCAAGGTTTTGACCTAACAGCTTAAGTTTCAACACTGATCAAGTCAGATTGGCGAGAGCTGTTTTGAAATGTTTAATAAGCTTTTTGTTTTAAGATTTACTTTACAAGGCAACTTGTATCACTTTCATCAGTATCTCAATACAAAAGTCTTACAATGCTTTATTTGCTAAAAAACTACAACATGGAACTGGGGGTTAGGGACTTGTCTCCTTTTGCCAGCTGTTTCGGTAGGAGGGGTGTCCCACAGCCTGCTGCTGGAGGCTGCTGGACTCAAACAATAAGTTACACAAGTTCTGTACATAATTACAGTCAGAGTATGCAGCTGTATTATACACCACAGGTAAACACCATCAGGGCCCATAACTACTATAAAGGAGAGCTGTTTCTTGAAGATTTCAGAGCTTATCTGACCGTGGATAAATCTGATCTATAAGGGGATTGACATCCATCGTTCTTAGGCACTGATCCAGGCAGAATTGCCTTGCAGAATAAACTGGCTCTTTTGCAAACTTGTGCATTATTAAAAAAAATTTATGTAGCTCTCTTTAAGAAATCTATAAAAATAATTATTTACTAATCTTGTGCCTACCTTCAAACACAGAATTATTTTAATAACTTCATATTCTCTTTCAGCATTAGGTTCACTGCAGTATTAGATCAGGCAGAAGCTTCAAAACCTTAATTAGTCCAACTGTGACTCAACCAACTGGATATTTTAGCCCAAACAAAAGAGTTTAAATACAGTCCCAAAGAAAAAAAGGAAATTTGTACCACAGCAGCTCAAGCTAACTAACACTGAATAGGTTTTTAGATGGTGGGGAAAAAAGAGTTACTATTTCAAGTTTTAGCACAGAATATTCAGGGAAAACACTTTGTAAGCCTACGCTTTGTAAACATTTATACAAATCATTCAGAGTGGCTTTGGAATGGATTTTCAAATCCTTGGCATTATGCAGGGCAGGAATGAACAGCTGACACTATGAGAACAAGCAACTTTGATATAGAGTTAGAAGAGCAAGAGCACTGAAGGCTCCTGCATCAAGTGGTTAAAACTGGGTATTACTTTATATTTTATTATAAAGTTTATAGCATTTCAGAGTCCAGCATGGCACCATAAGTAACCTTGTTACAGTATTTGTTTTTGCTTGGTACAAAAAAGCTGAACAGCAGCATAACTGTTACAGTGAATCCAGGACTGGAATGGGTTGGCTTCTTCTGAATAGGGATGAGTCACTGCTTTAAAATAAAAATGCTCTATTTTAAAATCTCAAATATGTGCAAAATTCCTTTCAGTAGAGAATGTGGTAGAGGTGTGTGCAATGTTGAAGGATATGCCCCAACCCCGATACTGCCAATATACTGCAGTCCCATGGAAGGTGAACTCTGGATGGTTACTCACGACTTTGGGTGCTGTTTCCACGAGTCCTCCTCACAGCTGGTGTTCTCTCCCCACCCCACTCTATGTCCTTTTATGCAGTGCATCAAGTACTGACATTCATAATTATTCTCTCCCCTCTGCCCCTTCCCCCCCAAATAAAATTGGTCCATGATAGTTCTAATAAGCTTCCTTCAGGAATTCCAGTAAACTCTCCATCCTAAGACAGCTGTGACTTTTACAATGAGTTTATGAGAGCAAATGCAATCTTGGAGATGAAGGGCTGTATGTAAAGAGAAGTATCTCCATTTTCCTAAGGTCTTCAACAGCTTTTAAAAACAAGAGCATGGATTCCAATGTTATTATGAGGAAAGCCCCTTGGATTTTGGTGCTTTAGCCTTGATGTGGTTTGCTGTTTTCACATGTTGTAGGCAACATAAATAGGATCCAGCTGATCAGCTAAAAATCCATCTCTCAAGTGCATCCGCTGCTTCTCGCCACGGGAGTTGATGGGAATGACCCCAGGATCCACGATGACCACAACACCAACAATTAGATAATGCTCTTCCAGGACCACGTTTGTCACCAGCGCGACCAGATCCAGTGCTTCCTGCTCTGAGCCTTCCAGCTCCACCACCACCACCAGCAGGTTTGTCCAAGTAAACACAGCACTGTTGGCAGGACACACGTGTTAATTGGGGAGAAAAACCCACCTAGACAAGTTATTAAAAGAGATGATTGAAAGAAAGACAAGACCTCCCAAAGCTTACAACTAAAGCTGAAGGCTTAGAGGCTGGAGAGGACCTACAGCCAATGATACACATAACTCATGAGGGCCAATTTGGAATAATACATGTGAGAAGAAATCATCCATGAAATCCTTGAGATGTGTTTACCACACCCATGTGTATATTCCAACACACCCGAGGAAGTTACAAGTTCTTCTGCTTCAGAAGAAATAAAATGATACAGAAGAATAATGCTGTGGTTCTTACCATTCTGCAATGCTCTTATGTGCTCTGATTACAGAGGTTTCTATGTCGATGGGGTGGTACCTCATTCCTCTGAGCTCCAGTGTTTCATCCAAAGAGCCCACCACATACAAGGCATCATGCCTCTCTGCAACACAGCACACACATTTCAACATCATCACCTCTACAGGACAAACACGGTCACTTGTAAGTGCTGATTCCTGACGTTCTAAGATGTTCCCAGTGCTTCCTAGGAGAGTCTATAATACAAGCTCTAGCATTTGGAGAGAATGAAGAGCTCATGTAGCACTTCTGCCTATGACTCCAAGCAACTGAAACCACAATGAAAAAAATTTCTGGGTCATCCAGTTCTGTCCTTTCTCTCAAGTAATGTAACCTCTGTTCATAAACAGAAGCAATACCCACCGTTAAAGCATCTTTTTGTTCTACTACTCTTACCAGAGAACTTTTCTTCTCTGACCTACACAACCACTTTTCCAAATTCCCAAATTTAACTTCTTTTTTTTTCTTTTTAACACCAGTTTATACCCACTTGTCCTCATGCCAGAAAAATTCTACACAGCTTCTTAAGCTCCCAAGTTCACACAGTAAGAACAACTCTGTCGTCTCCTCAGCCTCAGCTTTGCCAGGTTAAATAAGCAAAGCTCTGCTAGACCCTACCTGAAGGACACACTCTCCACATTTATCCTTGTAACTCTGTTCAGTTCAATTTTGGTTTTTCTTGGTTTAGTGTTTTATAGTCTTGCTCAGTTGTGTCACTGGAGGCAAGAATCACGCTGGGAAGCTGCATTTCATATATACTGTATGTTAATTCACTGCACAAAGCCTCTCAAAAACTCAAGGACAACTGATATTGTTCCCTGGTGATAAAAATCTCTGTGATTATTCAGAAAGCTGCAAGGTACAGAAACTTGTTATTACCATTCAGTGGCAGCAGTCAGGACACTGCCACTATTCATGTAGACACCATCATTCAAGTCCAATCACAGAAAACCAGCAATATACATTTGTTACTAAGTTATAAGTAATCAAACCCCTTAGAATGTTCAGAGATTTATGTTTTAAATACATGATTATCAAGAGCTATATCTACTTTGTATTCTGTCTCAACAGAAAACAGAGCAGATGGAAGATAAACTTTTCCCAAGTTTAGACATCTTGGCTTAGTTCAAAAAACCCCCAAGATTAACTTTATTTTCTATACTGGAAAGTTTCTCCTCTAGGATCTTTAACTTCTGAAAGACTGCAAAATCACTGGTGTCGTGTCAAATGAATGACAGAACATCTGCTCCTTAATTCAGGAGTCTTCTGTGATGGAAATCAGCATAAATTTTCCAAACTGCCCAGCCTTTGCTGGCTCAGCTTCCCCTCACACAAGTGCCCCTGGAGGTCCAGGTGTTTCCTCTCACCTCCACTGGCATCTGTCAGCTCTGTCCTGCGCAGGAAACCCAGGTAGCCGGTGCGAGCCCACATGGTTTGAGTGTCCCCAAAGCTCAGGCGAGCAGTGAAATGATCAGCATGCAGTGCTTCTTCTCCATACACTGTGTAGTAACCAGTGGCATTGTGTGGGCTACTCACCCATATCTAGGGGACAGACCAAATCCAAACTGGAATAAACATCGGTTATTTTGCCAGACACAGACTGCATGGTTAATTGATTTGAAAGATCCATTTCACTGACGATTTTGACTGCTCCAAAATGCCAGTTTTATTTAAATAATTAACTTCTGACCAGAGAAAAGGAGTTTTATTTACATGTAATTGGGGGATGGTAAAGGCCATAAAAAAATGAACCAGGCATTTGGCTTACAGGAAAGCTAACGGATTAGCTGGGCATCTTATTACACAACAAAAAGATGCCTATAAAACAAAGGTTAAACCAAGCAGCAAGTTACCTACTGCTGCTGCCCCCTGATGGGAGTACATCCCTACCTGCTCTAGCTGCGAGGCAGACACAGACTTGTGCCCTGGTCTCACCTGGTGCTGTGCAGCCACATGTGCAGCCACATGTGCAGCAATGCACACACTGCAAGCTCTCTGTGGGGTTCATTCACGTGCCACACCAGCCTCATCCGGGCCATCCCACTCAGGGGAAGGAAGGCATTTATCTAACAGGAGGTACTGATGTATCACATCACTGCTGATAAACCCAGTACAACAGAACCAAACCTTTACCTCTCCCAAATGCGAGTCTCCCAGAGGTCCCTTGGTTTCTGTGTGTGCTATGATGACCTTTACTCCCGGAAGAATCTCAAATAAGAAGCAAACAGAAGTTAAAAAAATGAATTCATCAATATAAAAGTTAATCAGAAGTCAAGAGTCTGTGCTTCTCTTACTACTTCTTTCTGCACCACAGATACCAACCATCTCTTCCTATCACTGTTAACTTGTTAAATAATTTTAACTCTGAGCAGCTGTTTTGCAGCGTTGGCTTCATACCTAGAAAATGCCCTTCATATGAAGGCCTCAGATTTGTTTTGGTGGTACAAATTTAACCTATTGTTTCATGTCATGCACCTGGCTTCACTTTAACTACTTGGTCATAAACTGTTCTCCTGGACAGGTACTGATAAGCCAAGCTCATCCCACATATGCTTTATCCAGGTGATGCAGCTCCCTGCCCAGGTGAAGGCCATGAGGACATAAAGAGTGTCATAATGCTCAAATCTGAAAGAGGAGGTTTGGAGTAGATATTGGGAAGAAATTCTCCCCTGTGAGGGTGATGAAGCCCTGGCACAGGCTGTCCAGAGAAGCTGTGGCTACCTTACCCCTGGAAATGTCCAAGGCCAGCCAGGTTGGATGGGGCTTAGAGCAACCTGGGATAGTGGAAGGTGTCCCCCAACCCATGGCAGACAGGAACTGGAATGAGATGAGCTTTAAAGTCCTTTCCAACCCAAACCACTCCATGATTCTGTGAGGAGGAAGGATCACACTCAGTCTCTCACCTTCCCAGACTCCATAAGTGGCAGACTGTGTGGAGAACCTCTCTCTACCAAACGCACCCTGAGAAAATAAGAGGATACATTTGTACAAGACTTTAAGAACAATTGGAGGCTAGGATTTTTTAAATTTTTTTTCCCATTTTCTCTCAGGGAATTTTCTCCCATCTGCTGCCTAAGATATGATAATGACTGTAGCATTTAAGGGAGTCAAAAGATGTACTGTACCTGTCGTGTCGAAGTGCTCTCATATCTACATAGACTGTTGTTGGATCTGGTCCTGCTGTTCCCTAAGAATAAGGTGGAAGAAACAAATTCAACAGAAGCTACAACACCCTGCTTTCATTCTCATAGCCACATAAATTCACAAATTTCTCTCCCTTTTTACTGACACTTACATAGCACTTCCCTAATGTACAAGAAATAAAGTAGCCCCCCTTTCTACAGTGACTACTGAAGAGCCTTTGCTTTCTATGGAATCAGTCAATGAATGCACAAGTCAAGTATGCATTACAGGTAAGTCTAAATTTGCAAATTTTTAAAATTTAATATCCAGCTTTTAGGATTTAATTTGAGTAAGCACCTGCTCTAAAACCCGTATAGCCAGTGCAAAAGGATGTAAGCACAAAACTGTGTGGGCCTAGTCTCTACCACTGCAGAACCAGATGGACTTTAGGACGTGACAAGCACACATGCATCACTATACCTGTTCAGCCAGCTTGCCCAGCCTGTTTGGCTGACAGCAGGACCACAAACAGAAGTAACAGAGGCCATCAAAGTGTGGGAAACAGAGAGAAAGGGGAAAAAAGGAAAATACAAACAAAGAGGCACTGGAAACATAAGATACACACAGTAAGACAGAAAACAAAACTTACACTGTTTAAGAATGAAAAGAAAATTTCCATTTCAGATTATTTAAGAGCTTGGCACTTTTAGGTAGTTCTTTTGGAAACATGCAAGTCTCAGATCATGAACAAAAGAGGGCTACAGCAACTCATACATTGCTTTACAATAAATCCCTTCTCCCTCTGTAAGACTGTTTGCAGCTTCAGAAACACCTTCTCAGTGAGCCAGATCAGCAGGGTTGGAAGACATGTATTTATCTGCCTGCTAATTTTTAAGCTTTTGATACAAGTTAGGTCATTAATTAACATTCATTTAAATCCAATTAAAAAAAGTGTAATCCAATTAAAATATGGAGGTATCACTTTGGAAGAATGGGGGGAAAGGAGTAGAAAATCTCTCCACTAAAAAGGGGCTCAAGAATGGAAAACAGAGATGAAAAAGGCATAAAATGAAAGGAAACTTAACTGCTCAGCAGTCCTGCATTCCTCACCAGGTTTTTTTTGGAGTACTTTTCATGTTGCCATTAAGTATTCTGCAGAAAAACTGTTTCCTACCCCTTTATCCCAAACTGGCTTTTGAAATTTCTATTTACATAGGAAATTTGGAAAGCTATTATTTCACACTTAGGAGCTGAAATGCTGTATTCAATGAATTTAAAATCTGAATTTGCAGTCTTCTTGATTTCGTGTGTATCCTTACTGGTTTTCCACGTATTGATTCATAAAATCACTCTGAAGTTATTTCTTGATAACCATTTAGCTTGATCTTGTTAAAAATCCTTTCTCCTTTAATTGTGAAAGAAACTATAGAAACTAAGAAAACAACTGTAAATGGCAACATATTTAAGTAACTTATCTTTCTTGTAGGAAACCTAGAACACTCTAATATATTCTGAGAGTTGAAAAAGCTTTTCTTCATCTAGTGGGCACCAGGAAGGAAAAAAAAAAAAGAAAAACAAAGTTTTGCAGAAGTACAGTAGCAATTTTCACAGAATCCTATTTTATTAACTGTAATCCATACCAATAAAATTGGAAATTAAATTTACAATTACACATACTTAATCCATGTGCCCCCTAAGATGCTGTCCACATACAAAGCTACTGCCTCATCTGAAACCTGAGCTCATTGTTTACTAAATCAAGCACCCTCCAAACTTCAGGGTGCTTTCCAATTTTCTGGTCCATGCTTACTTAACACCTGATTTTTCAGGTAAGTGTTGGAATATGTATTTTTGTATATATAAATATATACATAATATATGTATATAATGTATATATTTTTAAAAAATCTCCTGACTGGAAAATAAATACCTTGTTAAGAAAAATTAGACTTCCTTTGGTTAAATTACACATAAAAGATTATTATCAGCTGAATACTAAACTATCAGAGGCCCACAGCATGTCATTATCTCCAGACTATGAAGCATGACCAAGTACTTTATGGGCATATCCTCCCTCTCAAAGCTTCCAATTTCACACTTTTAAGTAAAAAAACAGTCCAACTTTTTTTTTTGTCCACGCAAGGTGAGACAAAAATATTTGCATGCTCCTATTACTCATTTGGGATCTTTAAAAATAAAAAAAACCCTGCCAACTCTGTCAGTTTTCCTGGATCTTATTTGTGAAATTCTGTCTTCTGTTTAATTCCACATTATACACAAGACAAAATCTGAATCACACAGAAACAGAAAGAGCACTGCTTGTAACATGTAATATTAATGAACAGGAAGCTGTTTATTTAATGCTTCTCTTGCATAGTAGGAAGGAAACCAGTTTCTTAGTACTGACCCTCTGGATTAGGAAAGTAAATCAATTGGTCAACTAGTATAGAAAAGTGAAATTATCATAATCAATACCATATTAAAAATGTTATTAAAATGCTTAATTTCACTTGGTGATGAAGCAAGCAAGCAGTGGAGCTCTAGTTCATTAGAAAAAGAAATCCATTCAGCTGAAGATGATTTTCTACCAAGTTCCCAGAGATTCTGTGTAAGGAACAAGCAGTTCAGCCTCACCTGTAAGCAAATTGCTACGTTGACCCTGCACCCAAAGGTGGTGCTCACTGCACGAGCAGAGAGGCCCAGGTCTTTGAACAACTTGGAGAAAGACTGGGTGAGGGTGATCCTCGGTCTCTCCTCTGCCACCACCATGCAGGTGCGCACACAGGACAGGTTAACCCCCTTCATCTGCGAGGGCAGGAGGAGAGAACAAACATTTTAACTTCAAAGGCAGCAATTCTAGAAATAAACCAAGGTATTTTACAACAGAATGGCTTTGAAAGCACCAGAGTAAGACATGAACTGGATTAACACTACAGATGTTGTGTAGCTGCAATGCACATTCACCATTTTGAGCTGAAAATCCCTCAAGATTTTGCCACAGGGCTGGGCTCACCAGAGACTGCTGGCTCCCAGCACTGCACAGTTTAGGTGTCACAGACATCATCAGCTCCTCTCAACATGAACAGCTGTGAGAATGCTCCTTCCTCTTTAAGAAAATTAAATCTGAGCAGAGAGGTTTCCCCCAGAAATAAATAGATGTATTAGAGTGTATTTGATGTCAGGAATCGAAGAATCATACAGCATATGCTTTGAGGGGGAAGGAAAGAACTTTAAAGCTCACCATTTTTCCTTCTGTTGGTGTGTGTTTTGTCTGGGATTTTTTTGTTTGGTGTTGGGCTTTTTTCTTGTCTCAGACACAAATAAACTGACAGGCTTGCTATGTATTTTGCCCAGAATCTCAAAAACATCCAGCAGCACAGAGTTTGCACAAATAACTAAAACTGAAAATACAAGACTTCTTTTTTTCCTCCACCAGAAACGTGGAAGCTGAATCTTCCAGCAGTCTCAATACTCCCTGAAAATCAAGTCATAATGGAAGGCTCTCATGGGAACACTTAAAACCTCATCTTCTCCAAGCCAAAATGAAGTGTTTTTAGAAAGATTCACGTGTGTTTCTGTCAGTATGTGGGAAAATGAAGCCCACTCACCCGGAGAACATCGGTCTGTGTCCCGAGGCCTTTGGTGCATATCTCCATCACGGAGTACGAGCAGAAGGTGACACGCACTTTGTACTGGCTGACAGCAGACAACCACAGGGACACATTGCTCTCCAGCTCCAGAGGAGGCACCAGGATGGACTGGTGACCTGAATATATACTGGGCAGAGAAAGCAACAGGAACATGAAAATTCAATTAATTAATGCATATGACATGTTGTAAAAGGCAAAAAAATAGCAGATGTGCTGCATTAGAGTTGGTATCTGGTTGAATCAAGTCAAGATTCACTCCTTTTAAGAAACATTTAATTGCTTCCTTTAGCAGTATTTCTTACTGCATACCAATCTTGCAGTGAACACCTTAAAGGTCTTGTTTAAAAGGATTGCTTAATCTTGAAAGACTTTAAAAGGATTTACTTAATGTGAAACAGACAGTGAAGTCCTTTTCTTCCTTGAATTTGGTATCAAATTAATTCCACTTGCAAACCTGAAGTTACTCATGTAACAACTGACTTAAATGGATTTTGTTATCACAAAAGATGTTTTCTGAACTGCTGATAAAA
Organism: Parus major; assembly: GCF_001522545.3. Classification (NCBI taxonomy): domain Eukaryota; kingdom Metazoa; phylum Chordata; class Aves; order Passeriformes; family Paridae; genus Parus; species Parus major. The sequence goes on from NC_031776.1 coordinate 4,913,264, forward strand.
AGGCTAATTTGGCTTTCTTTGACAGTTTCAGCCATGTCCATCCCCTGGGGTTCCAGAGAAGGCTGGGCACACGTGAGGAGACCCAGAGCTCCAGAGCAATACCTGCACAAGCACCACAGTGCAAAGCCCAAGCCACAGTAGGGGTCCAGACAAATGGCAATCTGTCGGGATGGGTACAGCTCACACTGGAGCTTTATCGAGCGGCATAAGGCACTTGTAGCTGCGTGTGACATCTGCAAGAGGAAAACAGGACCTCTCAGAAACCTTCTTCTAGAAAAAGGGTTTTACATATTTCTTTATCAATGTAAAAGAACAAAACATGATTATCTCTTGTTACTGTACCTTTACTCCTGCTAATATACCAGTAGTAGACACGCTGAAGTCCAAGTATGCTAACATATCTGGAGATGTAGGTCTGAAAACATTAGCCAGCTTCTTTTTAGGCATATCATCTATTTAAAATACATAAATAGAGGAGAGTACCATATTATTTTGGGGAACAGGCACTGGACAAACAATGTTTCCTTACAGCATTATCACCAGATCCCCCCTATAGTTTCTGAACAACTATTTAAATGCAATGCACAACACATCCACTCAATCACGCAGTTGTGGTGTAGCAAAATAAATACATCACTCTTCAAACTATTTCCATTTTGGCTATCGTACCTGTATCCAAAATAGTGGGCCACGTTTTAATATCTACAGCTGCTGCAGCCTCCTTAGACCTGAGCAGTTTCATTATAGCTTGGGTGGTCAATATACATGCAGACTTACTGACCTGCAAAAGACAAAGCATTAATTGATAAAACCAGTGCATGCTCAAAGTCATGCCATATGCATCCAGATGAGATAACCAGTAAGATGAAGAGATGAAGAAAATAATTGGAAACAAAGCAAAATAAAGCACAAGGAGAGGAATGTCTCATACCTACCTCTACAATCATTTTGACAGTGGGCAGAGTGGTAGCAAGGTTCTGTGGATGAGGTGGGCGGACAGTGATGGGAACACAGCCAGCGTACAAGCAGCCATAGAAAGTTGCTATCAAGTCTACTCCTGGAAAAGATATTTGTGAAATTAAAGCCATTTTTATCAGATCAATAGGCCAAACTCTTTCACCAAAATCAAAATACATACTGATTTTTGTTATTAAGACACAAAGATCTGTCACAAAGTGTCTCCTCAAATCAACAGGCTGTTCCACACTCAGTTTAAAATGTTTTGCATTTAAGAGCCAGCAAAAAAATTATTCCAATCCAATTAATGGACAGAACTTCTTTTCTTGTGCTGTATGACTGTGGGTTTTGCTGTGTGTGTTGCTTTACCTGGAGGGTAAACCAGGGCCACATGGTCACCAACGTTCAGCCGTCCCTTCTCCATGAGCGCGACTGCCACTCTCTCTGCCCTCTTGTGCAGCTGGATGCACGAGGCAGTGCTGGCTACAGTACCCTGCACAGGAGACAAGTGACAGCAGAAACCTTTATAGGAACAGCAGCAGCCCAGTGACTTGGATATTGACAGGAAAAGGCATAAACCAGAAGGGTTTCTTCTGGAGTCATGTGAAAACACCGACATACAGCAAGGTAGCTCATTAGTCCTCAGCTATTTAAGACAGGTGTTCACCAACAGGTGATTTCTCTGTGCCCAAGTTTTGTGTTTCCTTCTGCACAGTCTCTGTGTCAAGAGTAAAACCTGCCTGAAGTGACCTGGGAAAGGGCTGCTTCATTCTAGAAAACTTCCCTCAGAATCTTTAGTCTGAGATAATAAACCAGTTCAACAATAATGATGTTGAAACATGTTATTTTTCTAAAGCACAATCTCAAAAGAAAGGTTAGAAAGTTTGAACTAATGTCCTAAACTCTTTTGCCATTCTGAATGACACCTACAAATCCTTCACTTCCCCAAGACTGCTGCTAGACTTTCTGGAAGACTCCTGTCTGCAGTACAGCACAGCACAAGGCAGATCCAATTTGTCCCTGGGCTGTTACTGTCACTCTATGTGCCATCCTTTCTGAGGGCAGAGCCTAGCCCAGGGCAAGGCATCAGTATCCCCTGCTCCTGGAAAGTTTCACTTCAAAACTGTCCCAAGGGCTCTCTACTTAGGCTCTAGAGCTTCTAATCAGGAAATCCTCCATTTCTGATTTATAGTTAATCATTGTGATCAGGAATGAAGACAGAACTATGGCTTCCATTCATATGACAAAAATTGTAGTCCAGCAGAAAATGCAACTACTGCAACGTTTTAAGCTAGGCAGAATGCATATTGAAATTCCAGATGTGGAATAAAACATGAGACATAAAATTCCAGAAGTGGAAAAATTTATGCTGCTTACTACAGCAATTTTTGTCTGCTTCATTAGAATAATCTGCAGCATTTCAGGAAAAGATTTCTAGAAGGAATTTTCTTAAAATCTCAATAATCTTTTGTTTTGGTCTTAATCTCCAAGTATGACCTAAAGTGCATCTTACCTTGGAATTCAACAGAAGGAAGAGTGGATGATCTGGAGTTGTCTGAGCTCGCCACTGAAGAACATCTGCTAAATACAGGAACTGAAAGGGAAGAAAAAGGATTCACTCAAAGTGCCCCAGGTTTATTTTCAGCAGAGTATCACAGCTGGTCTTCTGTCACTCTGAATAAGCTAATTAAAATATTTAATAATACCAGGACCCCAATGTCACCTTTCTTGCCTGGTCATTGTCCTCCAGCTGGCTAACATCTCTCCCCGAGGCTTGTGCAATCCTCTTGCCAGCTACGAGGTTTCCTACAATCATTGATGCAGGACCAACATCTGCATTTTGAAAAGAACAGTGCAAAATGAGGAAAAACAACCGAAGGAAAAAGCAACATTTCAGCCTGCAGGTGCCCTGTATAACACAGGTCTGGCAGAACCAGCACATCCTCGGGTTTCCTCACCTGGCTGTTTCTGCCGCGGCTTGGGCAGGTTGGTAACACAGGTGTGGGGACACATCAAGACGTTACAAGGATGCAGAGCACCCTCCAAAAAGCGCTGCTTCGTTTCTGAAATATGAATTCCTCCGAGTGGAGCCTTTGGCAAAGTGTTGGCTGGCACCAAGGCAAGGCAGTACACACCTACTTGGTGAATGCTATCAACTGCCTTCACAGAAATTAAAAAAAAACAACAAAACATTCCACATTATCAACTGGGATGTAGCTAGAACAAGAATTTGAATTCAATTCATTTAAAACATTAAAATTTTTACTTGTACCACAATTTGCAAATAAAGGGTCCAATTCTGCACTCACTGAACTCATAGAAGCTGTGCCATGACTTCAATGGGAGCAGGAGCAGACCCAGGACTTTGCTTGTGCCCTCTATCAAGGGGATGCCACCTGCACATCAGGGATTAGGAAAGTCTCTTAAAAATGGGCAAAAAGTGCAGAGATTTTCAAAAGCCAAAGTTATATCACAGCAAATTTAGCATGTATGGCACAATCACAAAAGCACGGTAGAACATAAAAGTCACAAAATTTAGGAGGGAAGCATCTTTGCTGCATAAATCTTAAGTGTCTCTTTTAGCTATGACACTTTAGAGAAACAAAAATATTTTCTCCCAATACCAGATATTCTCTCCAAAAACATAAAAAAGGTGAAATTAGACAGAAACCAGTATTACTCAACTGCCTTACTCTTAAGAGCAAACTTCCTTTAAGTTGTTCTCTGGATCCCTCCCTTCAGTTGTCTCCAGAGTCTTTCATAATTGATCTCCCCATTTTCACTTCCTGAGAACTGATTAATTCTAAAATCTGCAAATGCAGATCTACCACAGTTCCCCTTCCTCCTGTCCTTCATCCCCAAGCAAATACAGTAAAATAATTAAGGGAAAAAGTTTTTATACTTCTTGTTGCAAATCTAGAATAAGGTTGTTAGTGATAAAAAACTTTTGGGGCTGTTCATAAACTTGGCAGTATAGTTATGAATATTTTCAGAGGTAACTCTCAGTATGAAATCAGAAGAGACATGTAGTATTAACCCAAACAAAACCCATCACCCTTAGGACTTTGAGAATCCTGGTAGCAGGAAGTTAAAGAATATTCTGAAAGGAAGTCTTACATTTTACAAAATTTTGTTAATTCTCAACCCTGAAAAAATTATCTTATTACAGCTCACTGTGATTACACTGATAAGTTTTGCTAGTGGAAAAAAAACCCCTCTAATATTCTCATTTCATGCATCAGCCTTATTCACCTGGAAAGAGAAAAGGACAGACTGACTACCTGTAGAACCCTGCTCATCCACTGAAAACTATCCTCCTCTGAGGCGTCAGGGCGTTGCTCTGCCACAAGCACTATCCGATCATCATGCAAAACGGGCACAGAAAACACTGCTATCCTAAAACACAAAGGACAGAAGAATGATAGGATGCAACAAGAGCATGGCTTACCATCACATGGGAATGGCTGCAACCTCTTCACACACACAAGCATTATTCATGCCAGATGATCACAAAATCACAGAAAAATTTAGAACACATGTGGGTTCCTTGCTGTAATTCATTTCTGCAGGGGGTCAGGTGGATTTACAGTCACCCATGTCACACGTGTCTGATAGGCAAGTTTCATACAAGTAGGGGCTGGGCAAACATTGCCTACAGAACTCCATCATGCACACTAGACTTGTAGCCCCTACATACAATGTCCCTTCTGGAAGACAACTATGTCAAATTACTGACCACTGAAAAATACTTAACTCCCATTGGGCAATTGCCTTAGTTTTAGGCTTTCTTCTTCTAGGATAAAATATTAATAATGCCTCAGCCTGGACTGAATCAATCAGCTCCAATCTGAACCCTGAGAGACTCCACTTATCATTGATCTCCACTGGACCACTGAAGGGCACTCAGGTTGGTGGTACAACACAGGTTTGTATCTTTGAGGGTCCTTCAGCAGCCTAGTTTGTTGTTTAGAAAAGGCTGCACAGTTCCTCTCTCAGCCACCCAAAAGGCTCAGGGGACAGAAGTGTTTTACATCCGGCATACGAGCTTCATTTGGGTGTCTTAGGAGAAACTTTGAAAGAAGTTTTAACAGACACTTTAAGATCTACCTTTAAACTGTGTGAAAGCAATATAAAATCTATTATGCATGAAGCAGGGTGTCAGTATTTTTCTTTCAAGTAAGTAGGAACAACCACATTCACAATCTAGTGTCAACTTTCCTACAAAACACACATGAGAAAGTTTATGCACATTGCTCCTGTGTATGTTGTGTCACTTTAACCACTTGCCTGTGGGTTAAAAAAGGAGCAACAAAGCCGAATCAGCAGTGTTGAAGTTTTTAATACACTCACCTTCCCCGATAAACAAACTTCATGGGTTCAACTGCCAAGGCGGTGGCTACCACATCATCTGCATTGTGCCTGCGGCCACTGACTGTCATCAAGCCATCCAATTTTCCTACCACAAACACCAAATAGTCCTGAAAAGAAGGAAGGATTAGAAACTGAGCAGACAAACCTCACTCCTGGCAATACATGCCTGACTCATGCCAACAATACTCTTGAGATTTATAGGAGGTCAGTGCCCTGACACAAAGTTCTGCTGAATTCAGGGGCTTCTCTTTAGAGTTGGGAGTCAGGACAAAGCAGGGCCCTGAGGGCTTGTTCACACTTACAGGACCCACAAAGCCAAGCAATCCTGTTCTTGTGAAGGGTTGGTCTGATACAGGCATGCCAGCTGCCGTCACTGGGATGGCCTGGAACAACACAGAAGGATTCAGACACTCACTGGACTGATAAGGATTTTCACTCCTTTCCTGCCAGAATACATGAAATGGGGTACCACTGCAAGGAAAAATATGGGCAGACAGATTGAAATGCCTTCAGGTAACTATATGTAAGACCACTGTGTTAATTCAGAGCTAACACAAATTTAAATGCTCACATAGGCACTACACTGGACTGTGGAATACAGAAGCTGACTGACTGCAGGTGACACTTGGTATTTTTGGTTGTAAGACACAGAATGTCTTCTTATGATTCTGTGAATGAAGCAAAGGGTACCTGGCCAGGGCTTTTTTCTAACTAACTAAAAAGCAAAGCAAAGAATAAAACACCCCACCCCCCCAAAAAAAAAAAAAAAGACCTTTAAGGAATCAAGAAGTCTATTTGCAAGGAGAAATATTAGAAATAAAACAATTACAAAGAAATCCAAACCTCAAATACATTCTTGGTGATTCCGAGAAGGCCAAAATATGCTGTCCCAGTTGCTCCTGAATTCACACATATTTCTCCAACCTCATCAGCTTTACACAGATAAGGAGTTCCATCCACCTTTACAACACACATGCTGGCTGCACAGAGGGAGAACACAGAATCACAGTGTTAGGCTGCTCCAGCAGCTGACACACATGGTGCTCTGCCACTGAAGATAAAGATTTTAATATCAATTATTCATCAGCTACAGCAAAACCACAGCATGTAAGACAGCTCACTTTAGCTTCTTGACAGACTGTGCAATCTGTTTTCCAAGTTAACAAATGCAATGTCTTTTTCTTACAGCCCTCCACAGCCTCCACATCAGGTGCAGCTGACTCCAAGGCACAACGGACTGAGGGAGTTTAAGACTCAAGATCAAGAAAGAAACCAGTAAATCTGCCCAGGTCAATACAGAATAAAGATGGCAAAACCAGCTCTGCTGTGTGCATTGACCAACGACTGGTGGTAAAATAGATTTGTGGGTACATTTTCAAACCTTAGGGAAGTTTTCCAATTGCCAGCATTCTCAGTCTGAATAGGTGAGACAATCATTCACCCTACCAATACATCAACCTCTAAATTATCTTGGTTTCATAAAAATTACCTATCAGAACAACTAGAAGTAATTAGTAATTGTTTGAAACCACACACTGATAACCTTGGGTGACCAAGTAAAGAGATGCTGCTCAACTTCTGGTACAACTTCTGGATATTGTATGCATGAACAAGATGTCTGGAATTAAAACCTACAGTATGAACTGTCAGTCATGCAAAACCCCATATTTTGCAATTTAGGAAGAAAAAATAAAACTCAGTGGTAAACTGGACCTGAAAAAATAGTTTATTACTAGAGGAAATAACTTGAGCAAACATCAGAACTCTGTATGTAACACTTAAACAATGATGCAAAGGGAAGTGGTAATAACTGGAGAAAGCACAGTTTGTGGGCATTAACAAATGTACAGCCCTCACTGTATTCACATGGAAAAACCAACAGATCAGCCTGCAGTCCCTAAATGATGCTCCATCTGTGAAGCCAAAGGATAATCCTATCACCCTGATCAAGTAAAAAAAAAAATACTTACCAGTAACCAATGTATGATACAGGTAGTCTACAGGTACATTCTAACAGCAGGCACAGTTCTGTCCTGCCAGGATATACTGCAAGGCTGCCCTTCTGCAGTATCTGTGGAGCCTCTACTCTCGCTTCTCCTCCTTTTCCTGCTTCATGTGTGACATACAAGAGAGTGCATCTACCACCATTTCAGTCTCTCTCAACAGCATTGCATCTGAAAAAGAATTAAAGAGAAGGGAAAAGCAGATGGGACAGGAATGTACATGTGGACTGCATGTCACGAAGAACACAGATTCTGCTAAGAAAGCTTTCTTTCTTCAAATGAGTCCACATGTACATTCTGACAGATGGTGACTTGCAGCAGTCAAACTTGCCAAGGAGTATCCTGGCAGGAGATGAGAATCTTGCTGTGCAAAGGATGGCACTGATGCCCTACCAAAGACTGGATTCAGCTCTGGATGTTTCAAGACTAGCACAGCAGGAATGCAAGAAGAATGCAAAGGGCCTGCCCAGCAGAAGGCTGTGACCAAAGGTACTGATGAGGGTCAGGAAGTGCTCTCTTGTTCCCTTTCCAGCATTTCATAGTGGATCCATATACTAAAGCTACCCTTTCATTACAGTCTTTAGTAAGAACTTCTCTTCTAGAAGCAGGAAGTCGTAGCAAAAATACTAAAATGCCAGGATAAAATGCCTCTAGAATCACTGTGGAAGGTATTTCCAGGGTTTCCAGAGAAACCTCATCCTTGAGAAAAACAGCATATGGGGATATCAAATGCAGACCTGAGCCTCTTCCTGCTCCTGTGGAAAGGGCAATAGGCATAAAGCAAGCCAACTTCCCAGATGAGGATGAATATAAATCTCGACTCCAGAGGTGATCATGAGCATCCAAAGTGTAACATTTAAATTGGAAGAAAACATCCCAAAACAACACTGGCACAGGTCTCCAAGAGAAGTTCTGCAGTGGCTGTTGTGCCACTGTGTGAAGATTCAAGCCCCGAGGAACACAGACCTGATGAATATGATAAATTCTAAGGGCTGAGTAGAAAAGAGCTGCTGCTAACCCAAAATCTTAGGAAAAAAAACCTGAAAGCTTCACCAAGTTCTTCTGTAACAACTCTTTCCACTGAGGTAAAGGAACCAGAGCCCTCTGCAGTGAAGATGTGCTATGGCAAATACCAGAACCTAGGCAAATGTTTGCTCAGACATGAACAGAGGAAACAATGAAATACAAGACATCCATGGGCTGGAGACAATGTGAGCATCCCAACATTTAGGAAATTGGAACCATCTCCCTAAACTTCCAGAAAAGATACTGAATGCAGTCACAATCCAGAACATGATTCTGTTCACTGCCAAACATCTTGCAGAAGCCCAAAATTTGGTGCCAAACTAAAATTTTCTGCTTGAGTGTAAGAAAGTAGCTGCTGTTTCTAGGAACCAGCCTTTGTATGATTAGAGGCTATTGGGATTTAGCTTTTGTCAAAAAAAGAACATGAGAAGGATCCCAGTAAAAGAATGGAAAGGATTAGTTGGGAAGTAGAAGGGAGACAAACTTAACTGCAGTTAATATATCCATTAAGAAACATATCCAGGCTCAAACTTAAGGTATAATATGCTTCCAAGATGACAGATAACACAGCAATCACATTCCAGTTGACATGAAAATTGGAGGCTGAGAATGGGCAGAAGAAAAGAGATTTGGCACTTCCCCTATCATCTTTACTCTCCAATTTGAAAAAATGAGCTGAATATTGTTCGGAGCCAAATTTAGTAATGCCAGTCCCAGACAGAAACTATGCAAAATAGCCCAAGGTGGTCAAAAGTTGGGGTAAAACATCATTCCCTCATGACAGGATTCCATGGGAATTCATACCAGATTTTCTCTTAAGAATTCCCTGCTATCTTTGAGGGGAAGACTTCCCTGTGGATGATGGCACAGCTCTTGAGGGTATTGTGATGGGCACTCATGGTAGATAATGAACATGAAGGGAATGTGGCATCAAGAATGGCCTATGGATTAAACAGCAGTAACACATGACCCTGGTGCTGATGGCTCTGTTGAGTAAGATCCCCATAGCAGGTAGGCTACCATCTCAGAAAAAAAGCAAGATCTGAAGAAAAGGAGGGTGTGAGCAGACATTTTATCCATGACCTTTTAACCAGGCAATTCCTGAATAAAGCATGTCAGAGTTCTTCACAGGTAATGAGATCAAAACCATTTGACTTGACCATTTCCAAATAAAATTCAGGATTGTGAGCTCCTATGGCACAAAGTATTTGAAAGGCTAGATCAGACTTCCAAGTTCAGTGGAGATCAGAAGATGGGACAAAGCCTTCAGGAAGAAATACAAAACCAAAAGCAGATCAAGACTCATCAGTCAGCAGAGGGGCAATGAGCAGGTGGTGGTATGTTCTCTCCTGTATGCCAAACACCAAGCCAGAAGGGACAAGGACACACCCTCCATGAATACTACATAGGAAAAGGCATAAATCTTACCAAGTAAGGCACAATTATCTCCACTGTTAGAATGTACATGCAGACCCATTTGAAACTAAGTAATTAATTCACTTAACTCATTAATTTTTTTCATTTAGCACTCCCCTGTAAGTAGCTGCTAGTCTTCTGACTTCCTTCGTACTCCACAGGTTTTTTAAGAGACAAAAGTTATCAATTACCCTTTATAATGAAATCTATCATGTATATTCTGACTTAAGGAATGTACAGAGAAATTTCTGCTGGAATTCTTAGTATGTGGATAAATTGAGACAAATCTGCCCCAGATTCTGACAGCTCAATGGTAGTAAGGGTTTTAAAGGAGTTAATGAATTAAATTGCCCAAATTCTGCTTAACCTACAAGTAGTTTTACCACTTACTACTGTATTTTCAAATAGCAACAGCCAGCAATTACAAGTCACATCACTCTGAGACTCTTAATAGTAAACATTTAACTCTTCTCCCCTCACAGAATCAGATAAGTCACTTGACGCTTCTTACTCATGTAGAAAGTTATGGCAGCATTATCACTGCCTGTCAGTGGCACCCTAATCCAGAAGAGTCCCCTAGATTTGCCAGACAATGCCCCAAGGACTTCTGACAAAGGAAAAGGGTTTTTTCACAGATCCCTCTGACTGCTGAATCAGGCATTTCACAAGGGCAGAGTCGTATTTTTTGACAACTCATAATGAGGTGAAATTACTTAGCCATAAGCATACAGGGAACTTTTCCATTATCCTAAGGCAGACTTGAACCTGCCCCTGAGCAGATGTTCTGTGGAAAATTAACCCAGGGGACTTACAGCTTCAACAATTGAATATGAATAATAGCTGCAGGCAGCTTTGTGCCTTAGTGCAGTCAACCACACTTGAGAGCAAGCCTACAGCAAAGCCAGGAGCATCCCTGTGTTGGTTTTGCATGGCCTGGTTTTTGGTAGCAAGGGGGCCATAGAGGTGGGGCCATACAAGATAAACTGATCCAAAGAAAGATTTCAATTGATCCTGTATCTAAGACCAGTTTTTTGAATAGCAACAACATTGAGTTTAAGCTCAGTCAGTTCACCAAAGGATTCATGACTACCTCAAGGGCATGTAAACTCGCTCCCTTCAGGTCCCTGTGTCTAATCTATAATCTAAGGAAAACATTGGGAGCACAGCTGAATTTCAGTGAGGTTTCAAGGGGACAGCAGTAGTGTGGACACCCCAAATAGACAGCAGTAGCAGTACGTGCCATTTGTATTCCAGCTTAAGCAGAAAAATCACTATTTTTTTGAGACACTGATGCCAGTCCCAGAATCAGAGAATTGATTAGGTTGGAAAAGACCTTTAAGATCAAGTCCACCTGTGAGGCTGAAGTTACTACTGCCTTCCTTGTATTTTATTATGGACTTTCAAAACAACTTCAAAAGGTCTTAATACAAAACAAAAACTTGAGAGAAGCTACACAACAACCAACCGACTCCTCTGCTTCGATTTGTTATGAAGTACAGAGCTTCTGCTCTGTCTTCAGAAGGGAGCTCTAACATATCTAAGTTCAATAACAACTGAACCATTGACTTCAGGGGTGGCAAAGGGCTTCTGGGGATAATAAGGAAAATTAAACAAGCCCAATGAGACTAGCACACAATGGCTGAAATTTTCCTCAGCAAAGTGGGAAGCTGTCTACTTCCTCTTATTTGCATTAGGGGCTTTGGTGTACAGAGAAGAGGTTGTTGCTGGAATTACACAAGTTGAATCTCCCACTTTACCTTGAGTATATGCTCTACAGAGAACAGGGCTTTAGAATCACTGCCTTGCAAGGCAGGAAGCTCATAAGGAGACCAAGAATAGCAAAGGTGCCAGGGGCATGACCAGAATCAATCAGGTTCTTTGGTAACTACACAATAAACTTGAGGGGTGAGGAGAATTCCAAAAAATCTGTACTACATCCTTTCCATGTACATCACAGCAGGTCAGGACAGGGCCTGAAGCTAGTAGTACAGACAATGCCATGGAACTGCCAGCCTAAAAGCTGGAGTAGATGGCACCAAGTGTCCACTCCTTCATCCCACTGCTCACAGTTTTAGGCTTGGTCTGGCACCCTACCTTTACTAACCACCATTTTTATTTTTTTTTTAACTAACCATCATTATTTTATTTTTATTTTACTAACCATCAATTCATCAGAGTGTTCTCCTCTCCAAATGCAGCTGGGTGTCAAATGAGAACAATAAGGATGAGACAAAGTCTCTTCAATTAATGGGCTGAGGAACAATACCTAGCTCTACCTAATTCAGGAACCACAGTGTTGCAAACAGATGTCATTAGGAAATAGGTTAATCCAGGTAACTCCTGATCACTTTCTTATACTCCATGGGCATGAGAAAATAGTTTCCAGAATTAGTTGTTCCATCATCTTTGCAGGGTTTGAGATGAGGTCCCTTTCAATTGAAATATTCTATCATATTCCACTCCACTCCATTCCATTCCAAAAACAATTCTGCAACAAACCAAAATCATTTACCTGTACCAAAATCTACAGTCACTCAGATTTATTTCTCATGAAATTGTAATCCATTATGTGTTTAGGTAATGTGTCAAAGCATAACTCATACTACCTTAAAGGAAATTAACATTTTTATTTATTCCATGCATACAAGTGTAATAGTAAAGGAAACTTATTTGGAATATGCTGAAACCTACACAAAATGCTTTCCTACCTCCAGGCATAATCTGCCCAACATCCTGCACAGTTAACACTGACAACTTCTCCTCTGTATCCACTCGGATCACACCAAAACTCAGACAATTCATGGATAACACTGCTTTTCCTGGAGGGGGGCCACCCAGTTCAGAAGGTCTGGAAGACAAAGTCCAGTTATCTATAAATTAACTGGTGATAGAGTCACTAAAAACATTGTGCTGGTTTCTCAGGCTTGGTAAGGTTAAGGAAAAGAATGGTTTCTCACTTTGAACAAACAAGATTTCAAGACTTATATGGTAACTAAATGAAGAAAGAGCTAAAACAAAACTCTCCATAATTTCAGCTTTTTGTTTCAAGTTTTCTTGAAGTTGACTTTCTGACAAAGCACATTTTGGTCAGAACCACTGTCAAAAAATTCCAGCATATCCCATCCATATATCTATTAATAATTAAAGTATTTCTTTTTCTTGGAGCATCCCTTGCCGTCTCCAGCAATCCAATGGTATTTTTCAGACCAGCTACAAATTAATTTTTTTATTAATTTTAATTTTTAATTTTTTTTTAAATTTCAGCATAAGCAATTGATTGAGGATTCACCATCTTCTTCCTCCCAAATAAGTAGGTCTTATTTTGGGGGCATTTTAAAAGGCCCTCCAATAACTCGAGTGAGGATGAGACCTCACTTTCCCAAAGCATGAAAAAAACACCTTCTGCCTGACTGGTCTCAGAAAACATGAAACTTTTTAAAGAAACCAAACAAAAATCACTCATCCTTCAGTGAAAGTGTGAGCTTTACATTTCCTGTGCCTAGGTCTTTAGGCATCTCTATGTGGGTCATGGTTATTTTCTGACTATCATCTTAACATGAGATTCCCCATCCCTGCAAGTGTTTAAGGCCAGGTTGGATGGGGGTTGGAACAACCTGGTGTAGTGCAAGGTGTTCCTGCCCATGGTGGGGGGGTTTGAACTCCTTCCAACCCAAAGCATTCTGTGATTCTATGACACAATTCAACAGTCAAGGAAACATTCGGTTCACTTGTGAGAAAAGTGAATTACCTGCGGATAGCAACAGTTAGTGCCTCTGAAGAACTAGCACAGGGACAGATTACTTCTGGTCTCAAACCTCTGGATTGAAATACATTCAGGAACGCGTCACAGGAAGATATTGACCCTAGAAAGAGCCATCACATAATTAGAAATATTTTTCTAAGAGCAGGAAAGCTTGGACTGCAGGAATTCAAAGTCTGTGCTAAATCTCAGCTCAGTTATATTAATACTGTTGCATTCATACACAAACCAAATAGTATTCCAAATTGTCTGAAAGGTACTTCAGTTTACTGTAAGAGAGTAGATTTGGAGAAAGAACTAGTGACTAACAACTATGCTGAATGAAATTCCCAACTGCCTACTCCTCCACTGGCAGCACTCCCCAGCACTTAGTAAAATGGAAAGTCCTTCAGGGATCAGAATATTTTGTCACTAAGGGTAATTTTATGTCAACTGCCTAGACAGCTCCTATCTGATTGTTTCTTACAGAGGTCACAGCACTTGAATATCAAACACTTCTGACACACCTTCACAATTCTATCAGGCCTCTAGCACTTGGCCCAAAGTGGATTATATCTATATTTATATCTTGTGGGTATCAGTTCAAGTCAATTCATGGATGAATATAACACTAATGAAAACATGAAGTTCAAAAAATGAATTTACACTGGTAAATATAGCCAAGAAATGCAAACTGCAATGAAAAAACAGTGGCATCACTGGCACACAATTAAGTGTTTTACTACAGAACAAACTGCTTAACTCCCCAAGCATCAGCTCTGACACAGGGCTTACAACAAACAGGATCATGGCAAGACTGACACTTGGGAAACACATCCATACTCACATGGATTGGCTCCATCTGCCACAATTAACATCCGTAAGGAGCTCAGGCTGACATCTCTCTGATCCCTCTGAGCCAAAAGTGACCAGTGCATATCACGGGATTTTACTACTGCTACACGGGCTGGAAATCAAAACAATAATTATGCTGCATGTGCAGAACAAAATAAAGACCAATTATAAAATTATGTAAGCATTCTTGTGTATTTACACAGTTTCTTTAAAGGTCTCTCAGAAGAAGCCATCAACGTCCCTCATCAGTGAAACTATGAGCACACAGACACTGAAATGGGGTACTCAGTGGTGTACAAAGACATTCTGCACAAACAATTTAATTTGTTTTAAATAAACCACAAAGAGATGGGTGAATTAAAACAACCTTTAGGGTACCTTTGTATAAGCAGACTTTCTGTATCCAGGAAAGGGGATTAACCTTCATTAATGCATAGGGAATACTGATGACGTGCATCCTGTTCATAACACTCTACAGGAAAGAAATCAAAAAATAAACTTCCAAGTGGCTTAAAAAATACAGAACTTGTAACAATGCTTAAATAAACCCCCCCATCATCACAGCTACAGCATAACTCTTACAGTTAACTGCTAGTGAAAACTATGCATATACTCTGAAAAAATAGGCTACACACGCTACTGAAAAAGCAAGTTTATTCTGAAAAATATAAATATTGAAACAAAAACCATTTGAGAGAACTGATGAATTTATAGCCTCATTCTGATATCAGTACACTACCAATGAAAGAAGCAAATTGCTGCAGGTCTTTGCCTTTCTTGCAGTACTCACCGTTAACACTCCATGCCAAAGGCCAGCCTCTCTTTTGAAATCCAAGACATTTGTTAGTGTTTCAGCTGAAAGTGAAGGAAAAAATATCAGATTTAAAAAGCATATTTATAAAAGTGCTTAAGAGCTACAAATATTTGTTAAAGCACCTCTGAAACTTCCATGACTGATAAGAAACCAAAGCTCTGTTGCGCATAACAAACAGGCTGCTTAAGCTCCAAGTGCCTTTTATAACCCACTGCAACCACCTTTGAATTATGATTGCTAGACTAGAATATTACATGGTATTTAAGACCTTGATTCATTATAATACCCCTTCCATGTGCATTTGTAACATCTGCCAATGAACAATGCAGACTGAAAATTTAGTCTTGAAGCAAACTTCTTCAGTTGAACTGAAAAAGTTCATCTGTATTTGAAATAATTGGATCCAGTAAGAAAGATCACCATGGCTCTACTAAATTTTCTTCAGTATTTTCTCTTAGGAATTTGAGTATCTTATGTGATTCAAAAAAACAAAAAGAATCAAAGATTTTAAATCAAGGATTCAACCCAATTTTTGCAGGATATCTTGTATTGATTAGGTAAAACTTGCTTATCACTGATGTAGGATGGATGTATGCAGAAAAGTACTTGGTTAAGTAGTAGCACAGATTAACTCTAGGCAGATGGTCAAAAACAAGCACATTTCATGGCTGTACATTGGAAGAATGACTGCAAACAAGCACATCTCTCACTATATTCACATCCCTGGGGAGATGGTCTTTTATGGGACGTGATTAGGTGAAGAGGAAGATCCCCTCCTTGATTACAATTTCATAGGTGGCTTAATGCTCTTTCTCACATCACACCCTTTACAAATGAGGAAGTTTGTCCTTCCCTTTGAAGCTGAAGCTACTACTCTGTATCTAAAGTTCTCCAAAGACAGCAGACACGATTATACAACATAAATTGTCTGAAGGTGCAAAGCTGTCAGTATCATTTTGAAGTTACACCTAACTTACCTTCTGAATAACCACATGCCTGAGTCAGTGCATGACAGTGTGCCAGCATGGAGGCATGAGACACAGTAATGCCCACTGTGCTGCCCTCTTTACTTGTTTTGTACTGAGAAGAGAAAGTGTATGCAAGCATTAGATTAACAGCAAAACCAAGAAATTTTACAGTAGAGAATTGTAAACATTACAAAAACAAACTCAGCTTTTTTTAATTCAAAAAGCTAGCATAAAAATATATTTATGTCCACAGATACACTAATATGGTAAAAATTATTTCTCTAGTCCAATTAAATTGTCCTGGGGATCCCAAAACGCTGATTATCCCCAATATTTAACCTCACTCCACACAGTTACTGAACTGTCTGCTTGGCAGCCTGATGGAAACACTCTTGTCTCACAGTTTAAAATATTATAGCCATCTTTCTATTGTATCAAGAGTTTAAAGGAAGAAAACATCCCATGAACTATGATAGAGTAACCACAGAAATGATCACATTACACTAAATCACCTCGATATAAGCAGTCTCAGTGCTGGCATCCCGGACCTGTGGGTGCCAGTCCTTGGCTGGTTTTGCCAGATGCTTCCCATCAATCACAAACCAAATGAGACGAGGCCAGCCTTCAAAGAAAAATAAAAGCTGCTGTCACCATAGTTCCAAAAATCAGAGTTTTTCCCCCAGTATTCAGGGATAATGACAGGAGGCAAGCAAAGGCAAAATCCACCCCCAGATAGGAAGAAACAGCACAAAGCACTACCACAATAATCAAGGCAGCTCTTTATAAGAATCATGCAAGCAAACCCAAAAGCTGAAGTTTGACAGCAAAAATGAATATACCTGCTTTTTATGCCATAAAAAATAAACCCACACCTTTGAATGTCACCACCTCTCCAGTCTGAGCTTTTGGGAGGCCTTTCTGGCAGGCATCAGTGGTTAAAGCTAATGTGACTCCACAGCTGCCCAAAAGAAACCCAATCTGCTGACTGCCAGCATCCTGTAGAGAAACAAAGAAATACCAAAATTACAAATAACAAAGCTTTTGGACAGTTTTTTGTAACTTCTTCATGTTTATAAAATGTAACTCAATTTAGAACAGGAAAAAACAAAAGTCTATCCCATAAGTCATTTGAATGACTGAGAAAATTTAGTTTTGCTTAATGCCAGCTAAGATTTGCAGCAGATGTAGTAAGGAAAGCAGTGTCAGAAGCAATGGCTATACATCCCTACTCAACCCAATAGGGATGTTTATAAATTCTGCTAAAGCAGAAAACTGTTTTGATGCTGTTTCTG
Source organism: Parus major (assembly GCF_001522545.3). NCBI lineage: Eukaryota > Metazoa > Chordata > Aves > Passeriformes > Paridae > Parus > Parus major. Next base: position 4,930,705 of record NC_031776.1, read on the forward strand.
AGTCCTGACACACTGAAGAGCAGAGCCTGTACCTTTTTAGGTCTTTCCTAGCCATCTCCAGGTGTGTAGGATTATACCTTTATTTCCAGTAGCTATGATGTCTCTGCCTGCCTCATACTCAGCCTGAGAGCTGAAAAGACAACCCTTCTCTGATGTACTCAGAGAAATACTTCTGCACATATTTTTGCAAATAATGGATAGAAATAATTTCTACAATTACATACACTAAGATACTTAAATTACTAGCTTAATATAATTCCAAGGACAGAATATACACTGAACAGTCCACCTGATGCTTTCTAAAGAGCAGGTTCTGAAGGACCACATACAAGGACTGTAGGATTTAGATATACACACACAGACAAGCACTTCATTTATTTATCAAACAATAAAAATGTTGAATGTATCTACCTACCTTTCTTGTCAGTGGAACTTCTATTGGAACAGGAATAAGTTCTGCCAGGAGACATCCATAAAATGCCACCATAAACATAACTGGATCACTATTAGGAAATACGAGAGCTACCTACAAAAATAAAGTAAAATATGAAAATACATTTTTTTTTGTCATTTGGCAGAGAGAGAGGCTGCTTTTGAATTTGTGAAACAAAATTTTCACAACAATGTCTAGGTTCATAGATAACCAGGCAGAGAGGTACTAAGTATTGAGACAATGTATTATTGTAAGTCACAGTAATTATTTCACAGTATATTATTACAAGTATTATTTTATTACAAGGCTTTCTTCAGCTAAAACTGTTCCTCACTATTTCATCCATAGGGACCACTTCCAACAGCAGCCTACCCGGTCTCCAGGCTTCAGCAGGGGCTCATTCTTAGTGGTTAGCTTGTTCAGCAGGGTATAGGCTAACTTCAAGCTTCGACTCCACAGCTTGCCTAAAGAATTATAGAAGAAATTAAGAAGGAGAAACTAAAATTTTAACACTTAATTGGTAAACCTCAGTCCCTCACACATGCACTAAGCATGACTGTATCAGAACAGTTGGCTGAGTCCAAGTACAATTTAGAACTCAGTTTCTTTTTGGTTTATCTTTTCCTTTTTTTTTTTTTATTTTTTTATTTTAAATGTAAAACTAAACAACACTCAAAGCTCCACTGCAGAGTAATTAAATTACTGTAGATGCTCAGCTATATTTCCTGCATCCTTCATCAAACAATGAAGTTTAACATTCTAACATATTATACAATGAAATGCTGCAGTGAGCTATCCTGAAGGACACAAAAATGCAATTTACTATAATGCTCCCAGTTCATTAATACAGGCAAGTTTCACTTCCCACCATTAACATCCTGATTATGCTCCTGAGGTATGAGTCTTCTCTATAAGGCTCTGCAAGAAGATGTTAAAATGGAATGTGTCCTCTGGGAATCTGAAGAGTGCACTATTTGTCATTTGTTTCTACCTCCCAATTCACACTGGGTTATTTTTAGTGTTCTTTTAGGAAAAAAACCCACACAACTCTAAGAGATTTATAAATAGCCACTTGGAAAGAATCAGTATGTTTTGCAATAAACATTTCCTCTTCCTTAACTTCTTTAAAAACGTTTTTCATATACAATTAGTTAATAATTTACTTTGCTACAGCAATCTCCAACCATGTGTTACAAACACAGGCAGTCCCTCTCAAGTAAGAGAAACTGTTATTTCACGATGAACACCTGATTCCTCCTCACAGCTGGCTCCAACACCTACCATAGGTCAGGGTATAAATTGCTTTCCCAGTGGTATCCAACGCTGTCAGACAAGGGGCTTTGGCCTGGGTGGTTCCCCAGCGCTGCAGGGCAGCCAGCAGTGAGGGGGGCCAATTGGTCACAACCCCCAGGGGTTCCCCTTTAAGTACATTAACTTCATTTCCTTCAGGCTTTGGTTGATTTGGGTCAGGCTGTTGCACTAAAATCAGAGCACAGTAAAAGGGAAATGTCAATCTGTACAAAATGTGTAAGTTACACTTCACAGATTATTCTATGAACCATTCACCTCTTCCTCACATCTATCCTTCTTCTCCTCTGCTTTATGATGATGCTACACTAATCATCTGTTGCATTCGCAAAAAACAGTGACCAACACTTCACAGTTGTGATTTCACATTATTGAAAGAGCAGAATTTGAATCTCTAGCCCACTTCTCTCTACTTTGGAAAGCTGCTGTTTTCTGCTGCTTGTTCTCCACATCTATTTCAATGAAAGCCTCCACCAAGTCAAGAAGGGTTCAGAGACAAAAGTTTCAGTGACATCTGGACATTGATTTTTGCTGCACTGAATTCTCAAAAGGTGATGAAAAACGACACTCTGCCTGTCTAACAAGGCTCCAGATAGTGAAGTGCCTTGATCTTAGTTGGCAAAGTTCTGGTTGAAGTTAGTGAACACTCCATGAAGACAACCAGCAAAATTATTGGTTCCAAGTGATGCTTTCCACAATTACATGCACCTCAATGGAAGTCCAGCTGGCAGCAAAGGCTAGAATCACAAAAGCATTGTATCTTACAAGTATCAAACCAATAGTAAGGGAACTCTAGTGGTAGCTGCTCAAAAATGTCACACCAAGTAGGAGGGTTGAGTTAAAGATTATCTTTCTTGCTCCTCTGTATAAATTTAGTATGGCTAGTTTTCTATTGAGAAAAAGAAACCAACACTTGCTAGGGATCAGTTCTGTCATGAACCACTTACACAAGGAGTAAAAAATGTATCTGAAAGAAAATTAACCTTCTAGCAGTTCCTCAAAATCATCCACAAAAAACTCCTTCAAAGGTGGGCGCTTCGGTCTTTTCAAAGTATTTAGCAGCTGTTGGATTTTAGAGGACACTCTGCTATTCACTGGAACACCTGCCAAATGGAAAAAGATTTATTATTTATCATATATTAACCAAAATACACTAAAACACATAACTTTCAGGTGGAAAAGTCATTCAGGATAAGTACCTAGTTTAGAAAACAGCTTAAATCAGTAAGAGTTTCCACCATAGAAACTTCTATTTGCTTTCAAACAATGCTGTTCCTTGGCTACCTGGCTGATGCAAACACCTTCTCATACTTTATTTTAGCTTTTCAAACCCACTGGCCCCTTCATGAGATTTAAACTGAAACATGAAGAATGTTCTTTTCTCCAGGGATCTAGGTATTTACTACACTTTAACATTCATTCCATTCTGAAAGCATCAGAATGCTTGGAAAAAAAATAGTGAATCTTTCAATATTTTACAGGGCTTGTAAAAATAATCACAACACAAAACATGTTAAACACGGATTTTCATTTGTGTATGTTAAATTACATGCAAATACATGTTTTTATCAAAATTTAAAGCTCTGAGGCAATATAAAATTAAGATGCATATGAAGATATATATCCAAGGGGACACAGATGGAAAGGTAGGAGGTCTATAATGCAATCACCATCTGCAGTTTCCAGAATGCTGCTGCTGTAGCCTCTGGGCACTCCTCGCACGGATGCGACCTGCGGGCGCTCGTGGTGCAGGTATTCCACCAGGCCAGTGGTCACATCAGGGGGGGCAGAGTGGTTCTCTGCAGAAATGCAAGACAGATACAGGAGCTCATCAGGCACGTTAAGAATCAATATAATCAAAATTGCTTCTTACATGAGGCTTTTTTTCTTACATTGCACCTAACAGGGGCTTGAGAACCTCCTTACAAACCCAGAGGCACAAGCCTGCTTTGCTTGGAGCTGAGCCCCATTTCCTGGCTGTAGAGCAATGCTTAGGGAACATCACAGAATCACAGAATGGTTCAGGTTGGAACAGACCTCAAAACTCATCTTGCTTCCGCCTCTTGCCATGGACAAGGACACCTTCCACTATCCCAGGTTGCTCCAAGCCATGTCCAACCTGGCCTTGGACACTTCCAGGGATGGGGCAGCCACAGCTTCTCTGGGCAACCTGTGCCAAGCCAGGGTCTCACTACTCTCACAGGGAAGAATCTCTTCCTAATTTGAGTCTCTCTTCTTTTTAAATTTAAAGCCATTACCCTTTGTCCTATCACTATCTGCTCCTGTAAGAAGTTGCTATCATCATTCCAAAACTGTAACCAAGGTTATAGAATGGTTTTGAATGGAATGGGTTAGGAAATGGCAGTATTTTTGAGAAGTGTTTGAACAATGGACAACAAGAATAGAAGGACTGAAATATTCAGAATCCTGATGAGTAAAAACAGGAATGCAGCAGGGAAGAGCTGGAGAAAACCCTGCTGCCCAGGGCTCAAGCTGCCTCTGTAGACACAGCCCTTGGAGGAGCTCAGCATGCCACAAATCCTGCCAGAAAAACTCCAGGCAGAGGGAGATCTGAGCAGTGCTGTGAAATACAGACATTATCCCCCACTCTGAGGCAGTGATCAGCCCCAAGATAGCAAGTGCCTATTGCACTGGTCCCACATTGCCAAATCTGACACACAAACCACAAGTCCAGCTCTAAGCAGTCTTAGAGGGATCACCAGTGGAAAAATTTAAATCCATTCCCATCCTTTCCAATGGACCTCACTGCAATGCCAATGTTTGTATTGCAGAGACTAAATTCCTTTCATGTGGGTGAGGTACATGAAGGGAAAAGTGAAGTGTTACTTCATCTCTCAGAAAAATGCTCTGGAATCAGTAACTACAAAGATGACAGCTGTGTAAAGCTGACCTGTACAACCATTGCACAGGACCCATAGGGAGCCCATGCATACACCTGCCTCAAGTATATGTTCTCACTCTGTTCTGTAGATTTTTGAAGTTGCTTTTTGGTTTTTTTTTTTGCCCTCTTGGCTTTCTCAAAGTCCCAAACCATAGGCTTCCTGCAGCATACAGCTTGGCCACAGAGACAAGTGTACCTGGATCCCACTTCCCACCTGACAAACCCTGCAGGGACTAGCAGTGTCTCACCATGTATGGAGAAGGAATAGGTTCAATTTTCAGGATTTATGCTCAGATAAAAACCACATTATCTCAATTAATCATTTGAGCATTTTATTAATAAATGCCCATGAGACCCCATGCCATTACTTTGTATCATTGAGAAATACCATGGCACAGCAGGGTAAGAGAAGTGGTGAGGAGTTAAAAAAAAAAAGTGTGAGCAGAGTTGTGACTTCAGGAAGAAAGGTTAATTGGATTCAGACTGAAGGACCTTTCCATTAGTGATGACCAGACAGAGATAAATGCAAGAGAGCAGTATCCAAAGAAAGAACAAATGGGGTATGACAGAGCATTAAAAGTCATGATGATTTGTACTTCCAGCTGCTCTAAGAGTTAAGGTGGGAAATACTCCACAGATGATATGGTGCTCTTGAATAAAAACAAGACATATTGCTAGCCTTACTCATTAAAAGAAAAAAAAATTACACAAAAGACAAAAAAGCCTTCCAACATGAAGGGTTGTCCTTGCTGATATTAAGTGAAAGACAAACATCTTAAAAATAATGCACATTCCTATCTGACTCCATTAAATATTGCAACCTTGCACTTCCAATACTGCAGCTTACCGCCTGGGAACTTAGTTTGAGCTTACCACTAAAAATGCAGGCGGGAGAAGATGAGCTGCAAGGGAACAAGCTGCTGAATTTAAATTCTCAACATCTCAAAACTGTGACTAGCTATTCAGTACATAACCAAAACACAGAATATTTCAGTATGGCATGGCAATTAAGACATGTAAGATGCCTTTCAGATTGCTGATATCAGCTCACTATCTGAAAAAATAAATAAACTCTTCTATGCTCCAGGACAAATCAAAGCCCCTTTTAGAAATTCTGCAGTATAAGAACTGAGTAAGTTTTCATATTCTTATGAGCTAGGAAAGGACAGACAGGATAAATGTCCCAACTGAACTGATACTGGCCATGCATGAACCAATGCATGGAATGAAAACCAAGCTTTACCAAGTTACCAAGCTAGGAATGAAAACTGATAGAACATGGCAGGCATTGCAGAAATGAGGTAGATCATTCTTGTGAAAATGCATCTATTTTTTTTTTTTTTGTCAAAGGCACTGGAAATTTTATCTTTATAAGTATTTTAATAGATCAGCTCTTAATGATCCCTGAGCTTCCTTCCTTCTAGATACTGTAATTATTTCCCACTAAGGAAATTTTAAACTTGCATACAGTCTAACATTCAGCTGCTTAAATACTGGATTCTGACCTGTTTAATAAGGCCTTGATTTTGCATTCAATGTTGTTGATTAAAAAGTCCTGATAGACAGGTCTATCTGGCCTGGGGCATGAGACATAACAAGATGCTGTGCTACATTTTGTGTATCTTGAAAATTTTTACAGCTATTTTAATACATATGTTTTTTTATTTACAGCCGGTTAAGCTTAAAAGGTTTGCAATATTTGACTTTGTAATTTTAAGGAGTTAAACATGATTTCTATTAATCCATTATATGAAATCCTGAATGGCTTGAAGTAAAGTGGTGACAGATTACCTCCTTCTTACAACCACCAAGGATAAACAAAACTGCAAATTCTTCATTATTAATAAGCTTGGAAATGGGAATATGAAAAATTAGGTTTCAACAACAAAAAATTTTCCCAATGATTAGCTGACTCCATTTCATACCTTTCCCAAAGATTCTGTGTGTTTTTCTGTCTTTTGGGTGCTTGGCAATTGAATCATGTCTGAAATACACAGTCTGACATTGTTTAGGGTAAATACATGCAGATTGGAAAGCATGCACCAAAACCAGGATTCCTTTGAAATTCTGCTTTGGGATCCACTAAAACTGAACCTTAGTTTCTTGGTAAAGCAAGCATTTTACCAAGAAGAATGCACATTCAGATCTCATGAGCAACTGGCTTGGGTTAAATACATACATATCATACCTACCTGGTCTGTGAATTGCACATTTTAAGGCTATTCACAGCTATCTATCTCCTGGTGAAGACCTTTGTGTTTAGCCCTGCTTTGAGATTTGTAATCTGATTTCATTCCAACCACACCGGCAGGTTTACTGACCTATCTGCGTGTGTGCCATGAGATCTGCAAGCGCAGTGGCAGCAGTGGTGGCAGGAGCGGTATTGGAAGCAGCAGCAGGTTTCCCTCCAGGATGAGATGAGGTGGAGGATGCAGAGGATGAGGTGGAGGAGCCCTGAATGACCCGGTTAAGCCAGGGCTCTACGTTGGAATGGCTCTGGAACGGAGTGGAGCTGATCCGCCCTTGCCGCCGCAACGAGCCCTCATCTTCTGATGCTGACGATGTGTCTGTGGTCAAAATAATGATGACAGGCCTGTAATGTGGGAATGGGAATGACCCAGCACCAGGAACACGGCATTTGGCCCTGCTCCATGTGCTCTGTGCAGCATTCTCACGTGCTACACGTGAGGGGTGCGTTCTAAAGGAATGGGATATTCACACACACAAACCCCTCTTGCTGCCGTTTTCTGGGCTAAGACAGCAACTCCTACACATTAGTGCCAGAACACACCTGGAGCACAGTTTCTGTTACCTCCAACATTTGTAATGACATGAGAGTCAAAACAGGCTTCTACCTACAGCAGAGGATCAGTGAGAATCCCATCCCTATTCCACTGAAAAAAATAATTCTGTTCTGAACAGGTAAATTTTATCTCATTGCACCTGAATACCACCCTCCCCTTTTTTTTTTATTTCCTTTTTTACTCTTTTTGAGGGGAAGGGAATTCTTCAGTTTCTGATTCTTCTGACAAGTTGTTTTGAGACCTAATTCTTAAAAAACCATGATGCTCTGAAGTTCAATGAAAGAGTAATTACAAAGAATTACATTGATTAAGTTGTTAAATTATTTTAACAACATAAACTGATATAATGAGTAATTCACAGAAATGCTTAGTAAAGCATCTTTTCATTCTAGATGTATATTTGTTGCTGTTAGAAGTATGACAAAGGGCTCTTAATTTAATTAACATTCAGTTACTTACAACTTTCCAGACATTTCCCTTTGGCACACAATCTTTTCTTATTTATTATCCATCCAATAAAAAATAAAAAGGTCATTCTAAATATCAAGAAAATACATCCCTTATGATTTTGAGTGAAAAACAGAAAGTCTTATTACAGAAAAAAATCTTGTCCTCATAAAGAAATTGCTGAATTTTAATGACTTGATGTTTTACATGCCTTATATAGGGTAGGGTGTCTGTTACTATACTCTAAAAGTCCTAGACATGGAAATCTGGGGTGGATTACATAAGGAATTCTGCAACCTTAATTTTGGCTATTTTCTTAATCCTCTGGACATACAGATACAGTTGTTCAGCTAGATACAATTCCATATGAATTTCTTGAAGCAACATAAAAAAAGCTACTCTTCATCTTGGGCAAAAAACATTTCATAAGATTTCCATTACCTTTGATAGCATTTTCTAAGTTAAAATTGTAGCTATCTCATTATTTGACCTGCCTCATCAAACATGACAATTTTGAATGAAAATACCCAAACAAGAGATCTTTGAGAAAATTCAGCTGTGGTGCATCCCCATTCCTGGGTCCATGTTTCATGTGATACTTCTGGTCTGCTGCCACATTTGGAGTTTTTGGCAGCGGACTCCATTTGCTCCTGGAGAGAAGCCAAACTTGTCCCATATTGCTTGCAACCTTCCCTTTCTTTTAGACAGTAAGCAAAAATAAATAATCCCAGGAATATGGAAAAAGATAGGATTATGAACAGCCAGGGATTGAAAAAAAAAGTCTAACCAAACCACCATGTCTGCAATTTATAACCACTTCATAGGAAGAAATATAGAAAAAGCAGATTTTGCACAGAATACACACTCTGACAACATCTCCTTACCCAGATTCAAGACAAATGAAGTCTGTGTAAAAAAAAATAGAGGATCCATTGCAAAAGCATTCTAATATCAAAACATAAATACATCATGAAGTAGCAAGATCACCCCAGCAGAAGCCCTGTGGCAGGGGTTAATCCACTGATCCTGGTGTGTGGTGACAGAACAGTGACAGAATACTGTGTGCTTGGCTTCCAGCTCTTCCTGGCTGGGAGCTGACCCAAGACAGTCACAGAAACCACCCCTCTTTGAGCCAGACTTGCATGAAGGCTCAGCTCCAGTTCTGATCACAGGAAACTTGTGTGGGAAGATCAGAGACTCAATAGGATGACACCAAAAGTATGTTAAAATTTTTGGAAGGATGATGGATAAAAGTAGTTCCTTTACTGCCAGTCAGGAGTTGGATTCCAATTTAACACTGTGCTGAGAACCTTGGATTCACAGAATGGTTTGAGTGGGAAGGGACCCTAAAGCTCATCTCATTCCATCCTCTGCCATGGGCAGGGACACCTTCCACTATCCCAGGTTGCTCCAAGCCCTGTCCACCCTGGCCTTGGACACTTCCAGGGATGGGGCAGCCACAGCTTCTCTGGGCCAGTGCCTCACAACCCTCAGGGTAAAAAATGTGAATCTGATACTTCCTTCCTGGTACCTGATGGTAGCTGTTTGTAACAAAGTTTCAATTACTAATAGCAAAGCATGTTTTAATTGCATTGACTCCTGCCAATAGAAAGACTTAAGGCATTGGGTGAACGGATTAGATGCTCAGCACTACTTGGGTTTTTACAACTTTGGATCCTTCTTGCTGAGCTAACTTTGCAAATGAAGGCAGGACCATAAAAAGACAATTATTTTTATGACTTGATAGAGTTGAAGAAAGTACCTAGAATATTTCTGAATGTCCTGATTCCCCATGATACAGAACTTAGCCAGTGGCCCATTCTCTTACAGAGATAAGGACATCTCATAACACCTTCTCTTAGAAAGAGCTTGACAGATTTTAAAGGCACTTAACTTTTCATAGCATATCCTGAGTTGGAAGGGACTCATGGACACCAAGTCCAACTCCAGGCTCTGGACAAGAGCACCCCAAGAATAACACCATGTGGAGTGTTGTTCAAATAGTTCATGCACTCCAGCAGCCTTGTGGTCATGACCACGTCCCTGTGGTGATCACACCACCAGCTTCCAGCTCCTATTATTTAAGGTGCTACTGCACCCTGCTCAACCCCAGTGTAAGTACACTTGGCTCCTTTGCTGACCACCTGCACAGGCATGTTAGAAGATGACACTACAGCAGCACAAACACACAAAAAAAATGCAGATCCCACAGCCTCTTCTTGCTCACACACGTATGGCATGGAGTGCAGGCTTGGGGGCATGGCCAGGCACGTGTTCCATTTACACACCACCAGCCCTTTTGATCCTCTTATCTTGCTGTTTTCCCCACACTTGTTCCTCCCCAAGTCTGCCCCTTTGCCTGTCTGCACTTCCTCACCTTAACATCCCATAACAAGACCCATGCAGTTCCAAAATATTCTTTCCCTGCATCCCACACAGTGTCCCTCACCCCTCTGTGTGAGGTCTTGAGGGCTGAGGCTCTCCAGGGACAGGCCTGGACAGGGTGACCCTTCTCAGAATCCTGAACTTGTCCTCCTGCCTATTGCTGTTCCCAGTGCCCTTCCAGGTTTGTGCAGGTGGGTCTGGGACAGGCTGGTGGCTCCTGGGATGGGGCATTATTTGGGCTGCCCTACCTGCCATGCCCCACACTCCTTTGCAGGTGAGCAGGGCAGCTTTTATCACACAACCTAACATTCTCTCCACAGCATCTCAGCTTTTTTTTAAGAATAAAACGATACTTTAATAAAAATACTTAGCATATTTTCTAGGTAAAAACATGAAGGGTCAAGAAAGACTACATATAACAATACAGATTATTGTTTATTAACTAATGAAATAATTGGAGAACCCACAAAAATAATATACTTAAGTGTGTGACTAGCAAACTCAAGTGGAATTCTCTTTAAATGGGAAGAATAGAAAGAAGAAATACAGCTCAGAAAGCAGGAGGGCAGCATATCTGAACTCTTCTTTTAGAGAAGGGGGTTAAGAACTAGAAATGACAGAAAAGGGCAGTAGGTGTCTGTGTGCTTCTGCTCCTGGGCCACATTAAAAAACACACGTACACGTTCTCAAAATTAAACATCTTAGGAAATCCCTCTTCTTTGTACAGACACTGGCCTCAAACCACATGGCTTGCTACCACAATATGTTGTACTATTTTCTTAACCTCCAGAAAATTCATTGTGAGACAACAGAAGATTACCTCTTCCCCCTAAAAAATTAAAGAAGGCATTCTGCTATAACCAATCTGAACAATGATTTTCTGACTGTTTCATTCTGCTCACCACTGAATAGTTGAAACCATCTGATGAGTGCTCTGCAATTAATGCAGCAACTTAATGCCCTGGCACTTTCTTCAACTTATAAAAGAATCTTCTGCCATGTGAAATGGGGTATTTTCAGCTCTGACATACTTGCCTAGATGATACCCTCTGAGTGAGATATGATGTAAGAGAATATACTTAATGCATAAATGACACCTGCTCACTCTAAGACTGCTTTCTTGTGGACTTTCAGCAGCTACACTCTCTAGATGAGACCCTAAAAACCACAAGGAAAAACATCACAGCATAAATCCAGCCAAGACCTTATTATTGGGAAATACAGCCATGATACAGAACTTTAGTGCAACCTAATAACTACTTAGAGCAGGATCACTTTCTGCTATCTCAGGTTGCCGTGTCCAACCTGACTTTGGACATTTGCTGGGATGGGATAGCCATAGTTTCTCTGGGCAGCTCTGTTAGCTGTCTGTGTTCACTCAACATGTACCTGGAGGGGTGTATGTCTCTACTGAAGAGTGCACCAGGACAGAACGTCTCTTCGAGGGCATGGGCATCTTCCTCTCTTTGTATTTTGCAAGTGCTGCTTGTACTGCTTCTGTGTGGACATCTATATAGAAAACAAACAAACAAAAAGGTTAGAATTTCAGTTAATCAGGAGGACTCAATCAACACCACTTGGAGCCTCCAGCTCCAATCCAGTGCAGAAGCAATGGTTTCCAAAGCTAAGGGAGAATATAAGCAGGGGCAAGTTGATAGATTTTCCCCATGAAATCAGCCTGAAAATCCTCTCTGAGTAGCATTTCAGCAACCCCATGAAATAAACACTGCAGTTACAGAGTACCCAGCATGTTTTGAACTATCAGTTATTTTCATTTGAGGGGGAAATTTCAATGCAGATTCTGTAAATTTGCAACAGCATTTGACTCTTTATTCTCAAAATCCAGGAAGTGAAAAGAAGTACAAGTACATGCATATCTGAAGTTCTCACAAAACAATGCAAGTAATAAAAATCAGAAAAAAGAGACTAATGGACTCAATGATCTTAGAGGAATTTTCCAACTCTAATGAAATTCTATGATTCTATATGAAGAATTAGGGAAAAGACATACAGATCTTTCACTTTCCTGAAAGCAAAAAATTATCCTAAGAGGCTCAAGGGCTATATGTTAACTTTTCTGATTTTTAAGCTGAAACTGAGATTAAAGAGGAATTCAGTGTTTAATCAAGACCTCACTGCAGATAAAATTTAATGTATTCCAGTGATTTTTCAGCAGATTCTTCGCTTTGATCTCTGCATTCCAATGGTGCCAAAAGCTAAATCTGTGCATTGGGCTGACCACATTTCTTCTACATGGTAACTGCTGTACAAGGTTTTCAGAATTTTAACTATTCAATTTGAAAGAATATATATATTCTTTTAGTAAGTATCTATCTGTTCTTTTGCTAAGATGCAAATATGTAACAGGCAGACAAACTTGAAGGTATGAAACTATTTGTAGGTATGTAAGTATATGACAGATATATACTTAAACAACTTACATATAATATACAATGTAATGTAATTACTCTATCCCTGTACCTATCACTTTTCAGTCTGCAGCTCCCTGCAGATAATCTGTTCAGAGCAATATTTAAAATATGGATACATGCAAATATACTATCCCACCTGTGTGCTCCTACAAGACTCAGGAATGTACTAAGTAGATGATTATCTCAAAGAAGAACTTTTTGTGCAACCAACATGGGAGGTTCAAAGATGATGTTGCTATAAGAGAAAAATATTAAGAAGGAAAAAAACCCCAAAAACCAATAAAACCTCTACCCTTCAATGCCATCATTTTTTTTTTGTCCTGGGCCCCCTGTCAGATTTTTGCTGCAGTCCTTCACACCAAGGACTTAATAATAATACATGCTTTATAAATTAAAAATTCCCCTTTTCTTATGTCTGCATGCCTCCTTCTCCATTCCCACAGCTAGGCTTTTTGTCAAGTCTTAGTTTCTTCTGATCCTTAGTTTTATCTGTAATTGTTCACCAATTAAATTTATTCCCATAGATACCCAGAAGCAAACCTTTTATGTCCCCAAATTCCAGAAAGTTTAAGCAGGATTCAACATCAATTAAGGATTATTTTTGCAGACTTAAAAGGGGCAAAATGGCCATTCTGCAGGACACATTTCCTTGGCAGAATTTCCAGTCAAAACCAAGCTGGAATGTTTCTAGAAAGAGACAGTAACTGTGAGATGCAGTCACTTCCACCATGTCTACATCTACATACAATTTAAAAGACTTTTTTGTTAAAGTAACATCTCATAGGAAGTAGGGGAACATGCATTGTTTTTCTCCAGAAAAGGTCTTCCAAAGACCAAAATAACACAAAACATTTGTAGTCTGCATATAAATACATTAAGTCATTAAATAATATGGCAGATAAAAAAATGAAAGCAGTCTTAGTTGTGCATTTTGGGAATGGAAAGGCCTAGTTGGAGGCAAAGATGTGCTGGGGCTTTATAACAAAGCAGAGCAGGGCAGGTCATAACATCACACAGATTTGTGGGAGCAAGCATGGGAACTACTTTTTATTCCATTTCCAGAGGGCAAAATCACCACCACCTTCTCCTCTAGTCCTAACTCCCACCCCAAAACCTGCAACAGAGTAGATTAACTGATAAAAATGCAACCAGGAGACAGTCAGTAGGAATTTTTATCCTGTTCCATGTTTTATTTTTACAGTGCCAATTTAACTCATCATTCCCTCTATACTCATTAAGATCTATTCCTGGCTTGAAATCTTTCTTATAATATCTTGTCCTTGGACATCAGCTGAGTAGGAACATCCTCTCTCATCCAAATCAATGAAGTAATTGCTTTCACTTCTTCCCTGGAACACTTTGTTCCTATTCCACTTTTGCTTTAAGAACTTTTCTACATGATGAAACATATTTCAACAAAACAAGTAAAAGGAATGACATTATTTTAAAGAAGCAGAATGCTTAGGGTACAAAAATCTAATCATAGATTAGTATAAATTGAATTTTAACTGGCTATTGGAATTTGATATGGATATTGAAAAAGTAAGTTCTCTACCACTGCCTGTTACTTAAATTCTTCCAAATTTACTGTGAAAGTGGATGTAAGAACTGTGTAGTTCACCATGTAAGAACTGTGGAGTTCAGTTTTCTTCAGGGAATTAAACACTGATAATCAGACCAAATGTGACACATTTTTGAGAACAGAGATCATGAATGCTTAACAGTGATCACTGGAAGTGATGAACAACAAGCCCAGCATTTCACTAACAGAAAGAATATATGTACCAAAGTGAAAAACAACACATGCTGCCATCCAAAAGCAGAATAAAAAAGCCTTGGAGATGTATTTCTAAGCTTCTGCACTTTATGAAGCTGCAAGCAACCATCAACAATTAACAAATTACAAATATTTTCTCCTTCTGTTGTAATAAACCACATAATCTTCCCTCCTGTTCCTTGTACTTATTCTCATTTTCTTTCGTTCCATGTGTCCTTAAAAAAGGGCTAAGGGAGGAAAACTACAATAGTTTGTGGACTATAAATCACCTAAAAACTCTTACAGCTTCTAAATTGTACAGTTATTAGAAGAGCATTTTTCTTTCCCATTTATAGCCTCTGCCCATTTATCAGCCTCTGATTCTTATCCCTGCCTTAAGGCACAGAAGGAAGAATTTCTACAGTCAGTCAAAGAAAAAAAAAAAGACATTTATAAGCTGACCAGTGTCCCTGCTGCTCATGGATTTCAAAATACCAACAGATAAAGCAATAAGCACTACCTAGGTGGGATGGGGAGAGGACCTGGAAAAAGGTAAAATCCATGGCTTGAGATATAAACAATAATATCTGAAGTAAATTAAAATGTAATAGGAATAATGATGTTCGTAATAAAAAAAAATAATAGTATATAAGCATTATTCTCGTTGTAAATCCTAAATACAGTACAGTACCAGCTATTAAGAAGAGAATTAACACTATTCCAGCTGAAGCCTGGACAGCAGGCCTGTATTTATCAACAGTATTCGCTGTTGGAATTTTTTTGATAATATTTACTTTTTGAAGAAAAGTATCTGGGGATGATAAAAACATACAGTGGATTTAAATATACAACTCTTCTGTGAAACTATTAAAAAAAGTGCTTACCAAGAGTAAATGACAGATTAATTGTATAAAAGATGGAACTGTTTCATTTCCTTGCTCATTTTAAGTAATTTATGTTGATGGTTCTAAAGTACCTAAAATTGCTCCAGAAAGAGATCCTGTTCTAGGAAAAGTTGCATTTTCCCCATATCAACTACTCTTGAAAAAGACATAGATGAGATCTGAAGAAAGGAAAACAAGAAATAAAGACTGAAGGGAAAGAAAAAGGAAGAAACAATTCTGTCCCCTCCCCATAAGAGTCTAAAGAATAAGTAAGGTGTGAGACTGAGGAAAGGAGGCTGAGGCTGGTTAACCCTCACAACAGTCAAGATGTGTCAGCACATAGGGAAGTTAAAAAATGGAACAATGTCTAGCTCTTTGATGAGGTAAAGAAGCCAATCACTAATGCAGTAAATGTGAAGATTTTTTTTTTTAACTACAGAAGAAAGATGGGAATAGATATTGGCATCTGAAAGCCATATCTACATTTCCTTGTACAGACCTAAATAAGTTTAACCTAAACCAAGTTAAACAAAACTGTCACTATTTGGTTTTGGTACCATCTGAGCATACTAAGCCTTGTCATTTATCACTAGTAGGAGAAAGAGAACCAATTATGTGTGTTGTAACTAAGAACTTTGAAAATTTCCAAGTAAAGAACGTGTTTCTTCTAGGCAGAAATATTTAATGAAACATTAGTTTGGGGAGCAGTGATAGGAAACCACGGAAGGACACGGTAGTGCCCACCAAGGACTACCTCCCAAGGATTTCCCTTAGAAATCTTGCTCTTGTAGATTTTTATTTCTGTTTAACAATGGCACAACTTACTCTCATTATTTTCTATAATATAATTTTCTGGAACATATTTCTTTAATATTTTAAAAAATATTTTTCAATATAATTAACTAATTACAACACTATGCAATATTTCCTGGCATTCAGAAGTTTCTTCTCTGTGTAGCTGAATAGGGGCACCTTTCCCAGGAGTTTGTATATATCTACAGAATATTTAAGAAGTCTCATTCATCATTCAATTAGCCCTAAGGAATGTACAAGGCACAACTTCAACTCAGGAGCAAGGTTTTACATATCAGCAAGGCAAACAGGATGCAATCTGCACTCTGCCCAAGCAGTGGCAAGACAAGGTGACCCAAGACCAGCCTCCTGTAAAGGATGTGCAGTGCATGCCATCACTTGCACTTCTCATCCCCAAAGCCAAGACATGGAATTATCCTGCACAACAAACAGAAAAATATCCAGCTAGAAGTCCAAGAGTATTTAGGAGAGAAAAGCTTCCAAACACCTGTTCTTCCTCACTATTGTGACAAGGAATTTCACAGGGAAATGGTGCACTTCAGTCACCTGAAAAGTAACAATGGGAACAGGATGCAATGAGGATATCAGTATTTTCACACAATTTTCCAAAACAGGTTTGTCATGTGGTGTCCATTTAAAATGAAGTAGAATATCCATTGTGACACTTCCTTTTTTGTGCACTTGCTTTAAACCAGGAAATATTTGAAAGAAAGCTACAATAAATATATAACCTTGCTTTAACAAAATAACCCAAACATGCAAGCAAAAAAATCCCACGTACTGTAGTCTTCAAAATTTTTAAGTAACTGTTCCACAGACTGGAAACCCAATTTTGTTTTCTCAGCAAATATGAAAAAGCTGATGAGGTAAAGGTAAAATTCACAACAAGAAACACATCAGAAGACAGGTCTACAGTCTCCTTCCCTTCTTGCATTTCCTCCAGGCCGGATTCAAACAAAACCACTTGTGTATCAAAACAAAAAGATACTTGAAAGACATTCATTATCTCTTCCCCTCTTCCAAAGCTTTCTGTGTAGGTGCAGGTACCATTTTACAGGTATACTTTTACAGGTATACTTTTCCTCTTAGGACATGTGATGGCTCAGCTGTACCTGTGTCCCTTACCAGATCGGAAGCGTTCGTCCCTTGAGTTGGTGGATCGGGATTTCTGCTGTTTGGATACCGCAGGAGCAGCTTGGGAAGAGCCTGGGACTCTGTTCTCTGCTTGCAGGGATGGATCCACACCTGAAACACAGTTTATTTTATACAAACTCGGCTTTGAAAATACAGTATCTGCTCTCCATGTCTACATTGTTTCACTACCTTTGATACTTACTCAAAAATTCAACTGCTGCAAGACAGTACCTTTAAAAAGTGCTCATCTTCTACCTGCATTTTAATCCCATTCAATCTATACCCACCCTTTAATAGAGCAATACTCAGAAGATTCATATTTTACAAAAATGCTACAATTCTCTAATAAAACCTTTGCAGGTATTAATGTAGAGTTAATTCTGTCAGCTTCACCATATAAAAGCTCCCACTGTAATCTAAGTTGTCCGGGTGCTCCACGTACTCCTGAAACAATGACAGACCTTCCCAGCCTCACACAAGGTAACAAAAACAACAGGAACTGAGCCATTCTCTAGTTGTTTGCTCTGCACCTTATTAGAACAGGGCTCTGGTAACCCAGAGCAGTTGCTTACCTTTAGGCTGGCTAATATTCAGGAAGATGAATCTCAATTTTACATTGTAGCAAAACAGGAATAAAAAAAAAAATCAAAGGGGTTGACAGTAACCATTAAATATCCACTATCACTTCCTGATCCCCAAAATGAGCGGACCCCCTGCTGGCTCTTGATCTATCAAGGGCTATATAAATTTGGACTAGAAACTTCCATTTGCAATTTTATTATACATCCACACTTTCAAATGTAATGTAAAAAATCCAATGCAGTTGGAAGGTTTTTTGCATAATCCTAACATAAATTTAGCTTAGTGCTGTGTTTTACAATAAACTTTCCTCATGTAAGACCTACTGCATCAAGTTCACTGTATTTAACTCAGTCTCTTGTACCACACAGGGCTGAATATATCTTTCCTTTCACTCCTTCCTTCCCTTGAAGGGAATTCCTTATTCTTCCCATTTGCAGTCTTGTAGTAACTACAGAGCTTTGAAATCAGGACTTGTAAGAGTCCATTTTCCACTCTGTGATCCCCAGTGGGAGGAAAATAATCTGGAAAATGAGCTGACTGGTATAATCCATCAGCAGATGACAACCTGCATGTGGGATGTCCTGAGTGCAACCTGAGCACTTCTGCACCAATTGGCTGCACCAATACTTGGGGCAGGAGGAGAAGGTAAAAAGTGACACATAAGAAGAGTGTATGACCAACTCCAAAACCAGAACACTCTCCTCCTCTCAAGACTAAGATCAGATTTTTGTGAATCAGAGTTATTGTGATGAAGTATGTATAAGTGAATCTCAGAAGTTCCTTTAAAATTAGGATGAGGCATGAAATCCTTGGCACTGTTAGAAACAACAACTCAGTTTCTTCAGACTGTCTCCCTTCTTGCTTCCTCAAAGTAGGTTTCATATCATAGTGCAAAAATACCAACAGTGAATCTGAAAAGTGTCATTTTTGGGTAAAAACAGTAAGATAGCGCATCTGACTCTTAGGCCACATATCTATGTGCCAGTAAAATGCTGTTCCACGAGCTTGGTGAGCTTTTTCATTTATTCTCCTACTATGCAAACCACTACCTTAGCCTTTAGCAAAAGCAGATGGGTAATTAGGCCTAGTTTCCCCACTCACACCAACACCTTTACAGAAAAGACATATACTAAAGGCACTTGATCCATTATCACTGCATTTTCTCCATTTTTAACTTGCCCAAAGCTAGCAAGAATGAAGTCACCTTAAAGAGGATGCTTGTTCCAATTAACTGAACAATTTGCTTCTACAGGATGAAATTAATATTTGAATTATTCCTGTATTGGTCCATCCACAAGCACTGGGGAATTAAGACTAATACTGGCATTTCAAACAATTGTCATTTATACAAGTAAAAAATTATTTTACTATAAGAACAATGAAGAGCTGCCAGGACAAGGAAGATTCTCTGCTGGCATCACTGGGGAGGATAAAGATACCAGGTAGGTAGAGATCAAATTTCCAAAACATAATGTATTAAAGAGCTCTGTAGAGCAGAGAAGGGAAGAGGGAGACCAAAGAGGAAACTCCAGACTCTTTGTACATTATCAAATCTTTCTGCAGCTATTGAATTGGGTCTTGAAGTAAGAAAGGAACAAATTACAGCAGCCAGGTTCAAAGTGTGAAAAGAAAGGAAAAGGTTTGACAAGGCAGAAAATCCAAAAAGTGGAGGTCTGGCTTTGGGGCAGTTACTGAGTATCCAATCCTCATTCAAGATCACAGTTGAATGTTATCATCCTTTACTGTCATATCAGAAAATATAATCCTGCTGTACACACTTTTTTGTCTTCAAGATCCAAAACTAAGTGTTCAGCTCTTCCAGATTAGAGGGACTAAAAGAGGGTTTACCCAATGTAATTTATTTCCCAGAATAAGGTATTAGAAATTCAAGATATTAGAAATAATAAAGGTAACCAAAAGGCATTATCTTTTGACAATCTTCCATGATTCTGTAACATTTTGCTCTACTCAAGGAAGTAAATTCCAGCTCATAAGCTTCCACTTGAAGCCTATGAAACTATTTTAAGGGCATTAACACTTTCTGTTCAAGGAAGCATGAAAGAGCAGCAAAGAACACAAAAGCATAGAAGACACTTGTTATAAACTCAGTGAAACCAAATACAAGTCAGGATTTGGATCCAATTCAGAGAATCCAAACAGTGACTGAACCATTTCAATGAAAATACCCATAAGCAAGAGACACACTTATTTATACACTATGACAACCTGGTAAGCAGAACACCTACATGGCATTAGCTAGAACATGCATTTCTCAAAATAATAGTCCATTTTAAGCAGCAGTTCAGGAAGTGCTTCACAAGCAGCCCAGCACTCCTAATTTAAAAGGATGTGCACAGAATTGAAAAGGCACAGGAATTGCAATCTCTTGATATTTTGAGAAACTGTGAGCAATGAAGCTATAAACTGCTTTTTCAACTAGTCCACATGAACACATTACATTTTCACGTACCTCATTTAAACCAAATACACCAAGACCCAACCAAATTAGCCAATTAAAATTTGGACATCTTTTGATCACAGTCATTATAGCCATAGTATAAAGTAGGATTTTTAACTTTATAGCACCAAGAAAGGTACTTGTATGTTTTTCCTTTAAATTATAAGAAATTTAAAGGTTTTGGAGACTCCAAGACACCAGAGTAAGCTGCACATTCCTTAAACATAAAACTACAGATACTAAGTGCTATAAGGATATGTAAACTCATCCCACTCTAATTGAATGGGAGGGTGATTTGTGGGTACTTCTTACCCACAAAGACATAAAAACAAAAATCACAGTTAAACAGAATCATGGAGCAATCCAGGTTGGCGGGACCTTGAAGATCACCTGGTCCAGCCAGGAATAGAACATGTATGTATTCCTGGTAGCAGCAGAAACAGAGACATAAAACCATGAAAATGTAAGAAAAATAGAAGGATGGGACATGCCAGCCTCAACCAAAATTAGAGATGGTTTTGTCATCATTTTCTATTAAAATGAAGATTTGAAAATGGCTAACATTTCAACTTTGCTGGAGCAGAAATGCTAAGGAAGAAAAGAGAAGGATAATAATAAAAGAAAGTAATTTTAGAGTGGAATCACTCTGACACCAGAGGAGAAACAAAGTCACCCACCAAGGTGTTTATCCAGCACTAACTAAACCCAGTGAAATAATTTCCAGGGACTGCCCTGTAAAGCAGCACCAGAACACTAACTGTAATTTCAACCTCATTTACACAGCTGAAGAGGCAACTTGAAAATAACCAGCAACACTGTAAAAAGGTCAGTAAGAAATCAAGATAATCAGGAAACAACCATCACAAGGCAGGAGTTTTACTTGAGATACTGAAAAGGAAGCTTAAGACCATCAGGACAGGATACTCACTGTAAATGCTGCTTATTTTATTGTGTTATTTCTGAATGTTGTTACATCCCAGCTCTACCCACATTCAAAATCACCCTCTGCCATGTATCTGATGTTATCCATCACTCAGAAACTTCACCATGCAGCATGCCAGATTGCCTACATATATAATTAATTATTTCCTCAGAGTTTTATCTGTAATTTGCATGCAGAGGTTGACTGAGGAAGCCAATTACTGACTGTTAAATTTTACTTCATTAAAATAATTAATTACTGTTTAATGCTTGCTATTACTCAACATTTGTTTTTGATTTTGCACAGTGCACTTGGTTGGATCAGTGAAAAATAACTCGTTCCAGTTATTATTTCCATATAACTACACTATTCTATGGTTCCTAAGCTAAATCTTGACATTTTCACTAACTCTTCATCACTGCAGATTTAGAATTTTAGAATACAAAACAATCTACAGGAATGAGACTCTTGAATCACAAGATGTTCTGCTTAATTTTCCTGTTAATTGAAAATGTGCTTTGCAGCCACTTGTGTATTTTTCTGTTCAGCAAGCCCTCTGTGGGGTTGTTCAGCACTGTCTGGCTAATGATTTAGCTCCCCACAGATTCAGCTGTACAGTGCAGCAGAACATAGCCCAATGCATTTTACATGGTATTGAGAGAGCAGGAGTTTGCACATGATTAGTCTGTAGGTGGCAGTTGATGAGGTAAAACAGGGAAAGTTAAACTTCCAGAACTCAAACCTCTGGGCATGCAAGTACACTTTTAAGACATGAAGCTGTAGAAAGACATGATTTAGTGGTCCTGGGAATGTCAAATCATAGAGCAATAACTCAACAAATGTAAAATGCTGACATTCATCAGTCTGCAAAAACTTGATGGATACTGAATCCTATCAGGAATGCTGCAATTAAATTGTTAATGATAAAAAATTTCTGCAGGCTCAAAGCCTTTGGGACTCCCACACACTATTCTGAGCCATGCTGAAGCTGTGTCAATTAAGAAATTTCAAGTTAGAACTGGGTTAATGGAACATATGTCAGGAAACTGAAACAGGCAGTTAGCTTCATGTTTTAGGCAAATTTTATCTTTTTGCCAGAGCATCATTCTTTGTGCTCAGAGGCAGACAGTCTATTCATTTTTTCAGTATATTAAAGCTAGATCCCTGTCAGTTTAATGCTAAACTAGGCAGAAGTGGTAAAAAAAGACCAGGTAATCTGTTATTTCTTTGAAAATGTGGTGTCGAGCAAGTAGGACAAACCAAAGGATTTGCTGACTCATTAAGCTACTGCTTAAGGCGATTAAGGAAAATATAGCTGAACAAGGAGAAACATCTTTAAGCAGCTGAAAATCTAAACTTACTTTAACGAGTATGGGAGACAGAGTACTGGAGTTCTGTAAGCTATGCTTAAGAGTTCAGTACTTGAATATTTGTGCAAACAGCCTTTTGAGAGCTGACAAGGAAAAAATATGAAGTAAAACCCCCACTGTCAATAGAAAGGAGTGAAGGAAGAGTAAAGCAAAGGTGATGAGAGATTAAGCAAGAGACAGAAATCCAAAGACATGACTTTCTAGGAGACAAAATGCATTGACAGAATATTTCTAGTAATTGTAAATCCTTAGTCAAAATTCATACTTCACCTGTTCTCAGAATCTTTAACAAAGCTGAGTTAGAGGACATGGTATTTTGAACAGAAAATAGAGACAGTTCTTTCCAGAAAAATGGTGTAAGGAGGAAAAGCTGTGGCAGGTGAGGCTAGAGCTTGTTGCTGACTGTCAGTCATACTAAAAATCCAAACTGCTTCTTTGCAAGGAACAAGCCATTTTAAAGAGATGAATTTGGTTCTGCTTGGCCTACAGAGATTAAAAATTTGCTAAGGAAAAACCTACATCTATTCTTAAAAAAAAACAAAACAACACAAATAAAAACAAAAGCCACAAAAAATAAATCTTTGCTAAGAACCCCCATGATGAAATACCAGATTACATTCTGACTGTTCAACACTGTCTCAGTTTACAGTGTCTCGTTGCTTCTACTCACCTTGGTTTTCTTCTCTTACCTTAAAATCTGTCAAACTATTGAAAATTGGGGGATTATAGAACACCAAAGCTCAGTGGCAGCATAACAGCCCTAACCTCGAGTGATTTCAGTGTCCTAGTATAAAAATACATTTTAAAGAAAGTTGGCCACTTAGGTTTTGGCTGCGGACGATGAAGTCTGATAATAACCAGCTTCAGAAGTAATATAGTAAAAAATGTCAGTGCTTAGAAGAAACAGAGGGGGTGAGGGAGTGTGTGGAAATGGGTTGAGGCACAGGACAAATGCAAAAAACAGCACATTAAAGCATGAGAGTGAGGGCTACTGAGTATTTTAATTTAATGAAACCAGCCAGTTTGCTTTTAGCAATAACTATTAATCTCTAAAGTTATCTTAAAGTCTTAGACATAGTTGTCAAACTGAAGTTTGCTGACAAAAGTTACCATTTAACATTTCTTACAAAACTATAAAAAAAATATATTTCAGGCTTTTTCCTTGCTCTCCACTTCTCTGTGACAGCCATTCTGCTGGTTAGATACAATATCAAACACTATTATAATTAATCCTGTCTATTTAGTGAGAACTTTTCCATTTTCACAGATTTGGCACAGAGGTGTAACTTCCATGCAGTTTCTCACCTTGAATTAGTGGTATGTACCGTGCTAAGAGCTTTGCCCTCTTCTTTTCATATCCTTTTTGAGTGATGTCTCCTAAAGAAAAAAATAAATAAATACATGCTGTTTGGAAATTCTACATTTAAATCTTTGCATCAAGCACATTCTATTAGCAACATATTGGTGAAAGAGTTTAACAAAGCAAATTATGCAGGGAAAAACACACCAACAAAAAAGGCATTAATTACATATATATATATATGGATTCAGCCTACCTCTGGCCAAGCAGAAATCCTGCTGCTCAGTCAGATTTTACACAGAAGAATTCTTACTCTTTATTTTAAAATGATTCTCGTGTACTTTCCTTAATCCTTAAGGACTGTGTTTAATTTTTTACTTAATATTCTTAATTTCCTCAAATATCCACCTCACCCTTATATCAGAGAACACTAACAGACACAAAGTAATTTCTTTTTGCCATCCCCAACCTCCATCCAAGTGAATGTGCATCACTTAAAGCTACTGACATTCTCCAAAAACAAGCAATGGGAGTTCAAAGACATTGTTCAAAATAGGTAAGAAAAACAAATGCACATCCTGGAGTGCTTCAACCACTGCAGGTATTTCAAACTACAATTTGCCAGTTTTTTTTTAATAAACCCATGTAAATATTATACATAAAATTTGGACACAAGACAGAAGTTACCATTTTTCTAGAGCGGGAAAAAAAATTAGCAGAAGAAATACACAGAAATATAGTTTTTATTTATATATAGTATTATTATATCAAAATGAGAATTAGATCAAACTAAAACAAAGCACCACAAATGCCCAAGCAGATTTGTCTGCCTGGGAACAGGTAGTCAAAATGACAAACTACACTTTTTATGAAAAAAGGAAAAGGATACCAGAAGAGATGCATCATTTTCAGTTATGGGAGAAAAAAAACAATCCAATCCAATAAAGAAGGAGCACCATTAAAAATAACAGTTTTTCTTAAGCCAGAAGTAATTTGGAAGACTAAAGCTCAGCAAATTCTTTAAGGATCAATACTGTACCTTACACCAATGTGCTGCACTGTAATCCAAGTGAAGACATCAATTTGCACAGCTTCATAAATGCTCCACATAATCCTTATCCCAACCCTCAGTGCAGCTCATCCTCTGCCAGGTACCACCCAACTGCACAGGTAAGCCATGGAAGCACTGAGCACAACACAGGGCTGAACAGAGAGTCCAATTTAAACCAGAGCACTTCACATGCTGGCATTTGCTGCACTTGGAAATTCTTTCATTTTCCTGGAATGCTGACTTGAAGGACTTTCCTTCAATGAGTTTAAGCAAAGGATGAAGTCAGAAGCATTTCTGCTGCTTTCTGCAGTGCTGTGGCAGGTTGAGCTGTGCTGCCCAGCCAAGCTGGGCTTTGTTCCTCTCTCCAAAGCCTGGGGCTGGGGCTCTCTCCCTGACAACTGTTCCCTCCCTTGCCCCCAGAGCCTCAGGGGGATTTACCCATCATATGGGTTTTTTGTGATCCCTCATTTCTTCCCAAAAGAGCCACTTTGCCACATCTGGTACACTGGGGCCACAGCTGCTGTCATTTAGCCTCATTTTATCCTGAGTTACTGGATTACACAAAAGCAATCTGAGGTTCCTCGGCCTCAGCAAAGCACCTGGGGAGACTGCATAAAGCCAGACACTGGGCTGAGCTGTTAGAGCTCTGTTTGGAAGAGATCTTTACTTGAAATATCTTAAGTGTCATAAAATATATATAGTAAAATATGTCAGAAGTGCCAAGAAAATTAATCTAGACAGAGATGAAAGTGTTAGCATTTCTTAATATGATCTATTAAAATATATTCTTCATTAGTACACATAAGAATCTGTCATGCAGTTACACTGACTCTACCCAGGCATGGTTCTATTCCACCATGTTAGCACTAGACCTAACAGAATCCTAATGCTAAATTCACTAAATAGAATTGAGAATGGATCTGTGAGAGCATGGCACTTGCTAAAGACATAGAAATGGCTCCTGGTCCCCAGTTTGCAGAGCTCAAGAGCAGAAACATTTCTAAATGAACTGACTGTACATTAAACATGGATGAACCTAACCAGCTGGATCAGCTCTGCCAGATGAAACCTTTAAGAACTGCACTGTTTGGCCATTGGTGAGCACACTCACAATGACAGGTCCATCACCCTGACTGCAGAAATCTTTGCCAGTTCCTTCAGGATAAAGTCCTAGGCATGAGCACTGGCTTCTGCCTGCAGAGGTGGCTCCTGGAAAGCAGGCAAGCTGCCAGTCTAAAACATAAACTCACATGTCATCTGTAGAAGTATTAAAAGCATATCCCCCATGTTTGTGGGATAGGCTGTCATTGTATTTGAAAAGTTGGTGGAGGTGGAAGAATCAATTCAGCAGACATCCTTGCTAATTCCACACTGTAAACAACCTTTTAAATAAAGCCCCTGAAGATGAACCAAAGATCAAAATACAAATCCTTTACGATAAACTGTAGAAATTTTGGAAAAGATGGGAGAAGGTTAAGGAGCAATTTCAGAAATTAAACAGTCTAAAGAAAACAGGAAGTGGTTTGGGACATATTTTCTCCATATGCACACCTGTGAGCATCAACCTGGGACACACAGGTGTGCCACCAAAAAATTCTGCCCGTGACAGTTCAACAATCACTTTTATTTAACCCACAAGCTTTTATCACCACCTAAATCTAGGAACCAGAACAACTCCTCCAAACCTACTACTAGTACCCATTCCCAGATGTGGTTACCTGGTACATGTTCTCCAGATACTACATTTGTGTAAATCAGGCAAAAGCCAAACAGATTGCCTGATCAACAGGCAATAAAGGAAGTAGAAGAGGAAAATCATTACTTGCAATCAAAGAAAGTTTTGTCTCTCCAAACTATACAGCAGCCAACACTTACAACCATGACTGAGATATGGGCTCTGGTAGGTCTGTGCCTACCGTATCTGATAGGTCAACTGATACCTTAATTTAGTTTGCATATTGAGCTAAGTGAAGTGTGAAAACATCTTGATTGGAATCTTTCATATTACAGGAATCTCTTTAAAATGGAAATGACATCTGATCACTTCATATGGTGATGCAGTTAACTAAGCCAATAGAAATTCTATTTCAAAACCCCTATTTGAAACATCCTGAGAATATCACAAAGCCTTTGTGTCACAATTTGACATCCATGACCTCAGGACCAGGCCAACCAGGAATTTTGTGGCAAAATTAAAATAGGGATGGGTGTGACAAGGATATCTGAAAAGTAAGAGTTTAATGGCAAACAAAAGGGAGCAAAAGCCGTACACAGCACAGGGATGATCCTCAAAGACCTGGTAGTGGGTCAAACATCACAATATATATAACACAAGTAATCAATCATGAATAAGAACCACAAACACTACCATATATGTCAAACATCCAATCATTAATGAGAACTCAAAACATAACCTGATAGAGAACTACATATTAACTATACTCACAGTCCTGTTCTCTTTGCTATAACCTAACTAGATGTTTCCTATGGCCTTAAATCAATTGTTAACTCAGGTTGGCCAACTCCCACACCCTTGAAGCAGTATTAGAAGTTTAGCATGATTTCACTGAAAATGTATGTTACTGGTAATTCTTAATTTGCAGCAGGACTTGCATCCCTTTGAGGGAATTTAAGTTATCAAAGTTCAAAACTTGTGTGATGTAAAAGTGGCAGCATGGACATATACAACTATATAAATGCAGAAATTCCTTAAACCTTTGCACATACAACAGAATCAATGAAACATCAAGTTCTAGACCTTAGGAAAATACTGACTAGCTAATTATATGTATCTTAATGACAGAAAGGGAATGAATTTGACCAATATGTTAATTGCAAAAGATACGGTCTTTCACTCTGTTCACAATTACACGGTGGGACTATATTTTACTGTACCATTAACTGCCTATTAAATTGGGGAAGGAATTAGCAAAACCAATAAATTTAGTTTGATCAAGCCATTAGACATTTTGCAATTAGCAAAGCAATCCAAAGTAACATTCAGAATTAGAAAATTTGAAATTAGAATAATAAAATTCTATTCTTACACATTTACATGTCACCTTTTCACCTTGAAGTTTCAAAGCAGTTGCAGGACAAAGACCCAGCTTGTATTTTAGGACTTAAAAAACCCAAGGGGGGTGAATCCTGCAGTTCAGAGAGGATGTACAAAGTCAGTGCATTCCAGGTTATTGTGTTCCATACAACCCCTACTTGTGAGCTGCATGTGTACGTAGGGAGAAGACAGAGCTGCTCCTTTTAAAATCTGGAAGTGCCTGGCTTAAACACTCATTTGCTTCATCTGCCAGGAGTCAGCATTTGACAGCATGAAAGAAGGTTAAATAACTGGATCACAAAAGCAGCCTTAGCAGCAGTTTCTAGGCTCAGTTAAGCCAAATTAATGACTTGTTCCTCCACTGCTGTGGTAAATCCTTAAGCTTGGTCTACAGGGAGACAGGAAAAGCTCTAACTCTACCAGTTCCCCTCTACGCTGCTGGAGCTCCCTGCAGCACACAGACACAGACTGACAGATGCCAGTTATAGTACACCTGGGGGTGAACAACATCTATCACACCAGCTACCACTTCCAGTTCTCATTATCACAGAATGAGAATATCAAGGTTGGAAAAGACCTTCAAGATCATTGAGTCGGTGATCAAAAATGCTATTTCAAAACAACCAAAATTACAGTGTACTACAAAAATAAAAACACTCAGAGATTCTGTTTGTCACTTCCTAGATACATCAAGGATAAAATATCAAAGTAGAATAACTGTCTGACATGTAGTAAACAACTATTATAATGAATGAGACCAGAAATAATTGCCTGAACCAAGTCATTCTATAGTATCCCCCAAAAATTCCATGAAAACTGCCTCTGATGCAAATCTCGACACAACCAGGAATGGAGGAATCATAAAGAAAAGCCTTTCTAAAGCACAGTTTCTTTTCCTTTCACATTCTTCATGGACTTATTATATAAGGCAAAGTGATTAATTAACCCAATGAAGATACTTCAGACTATTAAACTTGTATGAAGCTTTATTTTTATGGTGTGTTTTTGGATGTCAGCAACACTGATTTTTTATTTTTTTTTGTCCTCCACTAATATGCAAGAAGTTAACCCATCAGCCACAGATATTTTACAAGAAAAAGAGCATTTCATACTTACTACTTGCAAAAAGCTTGTACTTAAATTTTGGTAGCAACCACAAAGACCACAGCAAAGGTGCCATTTAGGCATGATGCACCACACTGAAGACTGAAGCGGACTGATACAAAAATCTATGACCATGGAAATATCCAACTCATTTATGAGACCATGAAAATCATTTAAAAACACACCAGCAAACTCCAAAATACTCAAACAGCATCACAACACTCAAAATTCACCAAGTATGTTAAAAATGTACAATGAGAAGGCCTGTAACCTGCAGTGTTTACTCCATACACAAGTTATTTCAATTTGTAAACTATGAAACTTTTTCAATGAACTTCTAGATCTGGGTTTCAGATTTGATTAGTTTCCTGGCATGCCAATACCATGCCCTCAAATGCACTATAAAACCATGCTTTTAGGGAAAAGATTTACAGTTAATCTTGAAATAACTGGGGTGAGGGGGGTGGCTACTGGGCAAAATTTTATGGTGAATGCTGGCACTTTGACTTTTTAAAATAAAACATTGGCATATTAAAAAAAACAACAAAACACAACCCAAACTTCATCAGTATTAATGTTGAAACTTCATAAATAACATAACACAATATAATTTTACTAATAAATCAGACCTCACTAATATATTGGGTGCACATAAGTCATCTGACATGATCACAAAGAATCAGATGAATGATTCAGAGATCCTGGCTGAACTACAGGATGATAAACTGAAAAAAAAACCAAACCAAAAAACAAACCAGCTGAATTATTCACAGAAGGAGGCAGCAAAGCAAGCCAGCTGGTGCACACAGACATCCTCTCATGGCAGGAAAAAAACCCCATCAATCCCTATTAGAACCAGAACAGTTAAGTGCTTGCACCCTTGAGAAGCCCCAGCATGGGTCCGTCCCTGTGCTGGTTAAACTTATTTACAATTAATTTCCAGTTGCAACACTACTTATTAAGTGTATTTTCTGATGAAATGGAGCTCTCTCTGAACAGCATGAACCAAATGTTGGCAACAAAATGATGAGCAGGGAGGTTGGAGCAGATGACCCACTGTGGTCCCTTCCAACCTGGCCCATTCCTTGATTCTGTGGTTTCTGCCAACTGGACCTTTTTTATCTGTTAAAAAGAGCCAAAGGAAAGCCAGGTTTGGCTGCAGTCTCAGATGCTCAAGCCCCCAGCCAGCACCTGTTTGAGGCTGAATGTAACATGCTGATCCCAGGCTGCTGCCAAGGCAGGGGCTCAGCAGCAGTATTTTCTATGAAGTAAGGTTTGTTAAAACCTTATTTGTGAAATGCAGCTTTATCACAACAAAGTATTGAACACAAGAATAATTTTAAAATCAGCTGCTTAAGAACAAATCATGTTTGGGAGAAAAAGGTGAACCAATTCCAGTACATATCAAACATGTTTCCAGAATGTCCCATGCAGTGATACCCATAATCAAAGGCCTGAAAAATACTTTTTTGCAGTAACATATTCTTACCAACATTAATGATGATCTGGAAGAGACAGATTGGCAGTATCTTAAGTCACTTATTCTTCTTTACCACCTGTGCCTAATCTTTGCAATTGCTCTTTCCCAAAATATGCATATGGATATGGATTCTGTCCTCCATCTTTTGATCCTATATCCACGTATTTGATGTCATTGCCTCTAAATGTCCTTACCAAGCCACTTGGTTA
This sequence comes from Parus major, assembly GCF_001522545.3. Lineage (NCBI taxonomy): Eukaryota > Metazoa > Chordata > Aves > Passeriformes > Paridae > Parus > Parus major. Next base: position 4,961,534 of record NC_031776.1, read on the forward strand.
TTTACCTCTACTAATTCTACTGTAAGATAAAAAGTATTTGATAGTCAATTGGATGAGAAATATAAAGCGCCATTAACTAGACCAAACCTGAGAAATCTACTAAAAATGCTGCCACAGGGGAGGTGGTCACATTTATTGAATCAGAAAATGGATTGGAGAGAAGGGGCCTTACAGCTCATCTAGTTTCAATATCCTTCTATGGTCACACTTTACACTAAACCAGGTAATTACTTATAATTTATAGTTATTATATAATGAGTGTTATAATACCCACAATATTATTAAAGTACTATAATTTACTATGATAATAAAATTAATATAATTTATAATTCCCTTGTTGAGGTCATATCATTAAACTGCTTTTCAATTCATTCACAGTAACTTCTTACCTTTCCAGCTTCTTACTATCACATCACTAACTGCAATATATCTATTTTTGTCCTGTATTCCCCCATGGGAGTTACAGTCCATGCAAAAACCTGTATTCTCAAGTCTTCCCTATTCACATAGGCTGACCTCCTCCTGTCCTAGGATATCTATTTCTTGCCAAATTACACCTCTGGTTTTCTGGTGGCCAATTTCTTACTCTTTTGAGTCTGGGAAACAGATAGAAGACAGAAAAATACCAGTAAATTATTCAGAAAATCTGTACTAGAACAACCATGAATGTCAGACAGGCAACTCAGTTTAGGTTTTCCTTTTCCTCCTCTCATATGTGATCTCTCTATGTCCACACCACGGATATTCACTGAGGGTTTACGTCAAATCTGGTGTGCAGCTTTGGTGCTGTCATTAATGCCAGCACTGCTGAATGGTCACTTAAATGTGCTGAAAACTCTGTCCATCATGAGGGTGGCTGAGCAGGAATGCAGCAGCAGAACTGTGAGAAACAGAAACAGGTAGGCAAAGGGTGTGGATGCAATGGGAAGAAAGGACCTGCTCCCTTTTGGATGCCCCAAAAACAACTGCCGACGACACATTCTTCACCAGGCCCCTCAAAAACCCACAGCATTAACAAAGCTTCAATTAAACAAAAAGTTTCAACAAAACCTAGTTTCAAGGAAGCAACAAAACACCAAAGTTCTTCCACTTGACACCAAACAGTTCTGCTTTCCTCAAGCTCTTCCATTACAAGCAGCTTTTACCACCACAGCTCCTTAACACTGAGCACTATTAAGTAACTACAAACCATTTAATCACTTGGAATCTCTTTATTGAGATAAAAAGATTGCAAGCAATTCCCTTAAAACAATATTCATCTATGAACTTTGGAAAGTTCACGTATTTGATGCCTCAACAGTGAAGGCCAGTACAAAAAACCCACCAATGCAGTGCTACCCAGTACTAACACACCACACTGAGTGTCCAGAATGCAAACTCAAACTATTACACTTACAAATACTGGAGTACAAAAATACCAGATTTAAGCTTATCCATTCAAGTCCAACAAAGACCCTTGCGTGCAAGTAGTGGGAAAATCTACATGACTACATTTATTTTTCAGCAAGACCCATGACTCATTCAGGGCACTGAGGAGACATTGTTCAATAAACAGAACATTGAATAGGTATCTGTTTTGTTTAATTCTTTTGCCAAGAGAGAAAAGGCTTCAGAATGCAGGAGCTCATGAACAGGAAGGCCATGGATAAAGGCAGAGATTGGTGGTACTTGTGAAGAAGTTACCACCTGTTTCAACTTTCTCAGCCTAAACCAGAAAATCCCCAATTGTTTATACTCAAAAGTCTTATTCAAACATGTCACAGTACGAAAAGTCACCTAATCCTGAATTCAGATCTAGTCTGAGTGTGGATTTATTTCCAATCTCCTCCAAGATCATCAAGCAGCACCTCTTGCTGGTGTTGAAACCTGGTAAAGCAGCAACAACCTGCTGGATGCTTGGGACTGGATGCAGGACAGAAAGCAGGACCACCCAAGGTCTTCAAAACCAAACCAAGCCACCAAAAAAAACCTCAAAAAACCCCAAACCCAAGAAGAGACACTACTGTTCACACTGAAGTCTGCACCTTTAAATATCTGCTTTCACCTTGCATAAATCTGCATTAAAACAGTTTCAAGACACATGCAGAATCAAGCAATCTACTGATGTTTTTTACTCAATCTCCTGCATTTAAACTGAGGCAATTGGAATATATATATATATATATATACACATCAGTAAAGAACTGTTACTCCTTTTCCCACAACTTTGCCTGAAAGACCCTTCACTTCAAAGTTATAATAACTTGGAGGGAGAGGATCATATTTTCCATTCCAAGGGAGGCTCCTGCTTTCCTTAGCAGACCCCTATCTTTCAAACCAAGACACCTCCAGAAGAATAAGATTGAAAACAAGAAATTCTCAAGAAATCTCAAGAAATTCTATTAATTTCAGGCTAATACAACATCCCTAAAAAAATTCTCCAACTCACTGCAGGTGGGAAAGGGAAAAAAAAAGTCATTTCAAAGTCAGTAACTCTGTATGCAGATTTTCCTTAGGATCCTGTTGTTACCTTCTCTGTTGTGAGCAAAAAAAAAGTTCACTACAAAAAAAGTTCACTACAAAAGCCACCAGTAAAGGCCCTTCCTGCAGAAGCTGGAAATCAGCAATGATATTAACATGGTGTCAAGATCCAGTAAGATCTACTGAAAGGTCAAAAGAAGGTTAAAGGCGTCAACACAACATTCTCATGTCAAATTACATATTCAGTGCTTAATTCTGTGTGTATTCCTCACTTTCAATAGCCCTCAAGACCTGCTGCTCAGAATCTCTTTATAAACTCATGCATTCAAGATTCTCCAGAAGTGTCATGTGAAAGCCTAGACAAAAGAAACTTTCTTGAAACACCTAAAAAACCCTCAAGATGAGTCTCAAAGGTGTAACACCAATTCCTATGAAGATAGTAACTGGATTTCCTTTAAACCTAAGTTTTCCTCAGTCTCAAAATGCAACCCACTCGCATTTACCATAAACACCAATTGCTAATTCCACTAAATACATATTACTTCACTGTTACTAAAAGTGTCTACAAACTGACAAATCTGCAGAAGTTACACTATCACCAGGTTTATCATCTGAAGGTAATATGTAACCATGATTTTTGGGGGGTTTGGCAGGTTACCCTCCCCTCTGGTCACAATGTAAAAGCATTGTGCTTACAGAAATATCTCTATTTAAATTACTCTGAACTATGTTTTGCTGAAGATATTTTAACTAATTACAAAACAGCAACATTAACTTCAAGTGAACTGTCATACCATCCTTCTAGCCCAAAATTTGGCAATGGTCTTTACACAGCATCAGGTAACAATTTCACTGCAATCATTCTCCCAAATATGACACCCACTGATGAGGGCCACAAAGTAAGTTCTCAAAAAATTAAGTTTTGCAGCTCACAAAGTAAGTTTTGCAGCTCGTAGCTTCCCTTATGAAAGGACATTGAGAACCTATTTCATGTGATGAACACAATTTTGATAGCATCAGTACTGCATGAGTCATCAATCGATCTCACAGTCCCCTTCCATCACCCCGGGGAATTATCTCATACCCATTCAGAACCTCTCTTTTTTTTGCAGTGTCAAAACATTGCTTGTTTGAACACTGCAAGGCTATCTCTTGTAATGAGTCAGTTTATTGGGCTTCCCAAAATGCACCAGCTGCACCAACATGTGACTGCAGCGCTGCAGAGTACAGCTCCAAGTTGAGCATAAAGTGTCTATCAGTTCACTTTTAACAAATATTCACTAAAGAAAGGAAAACCCTCCAAAAAACCTCGTGGGTTATTATTATTAGTGCTGAATATTTTGGACAGAGTGCATAAAACCAAGAAAAGGGTGTTTCCACAGAGAAGAAATCTACCTGTTTGTAGCACAATAGTGGCTAAAATGCCCTAACCCAAATAAATAGTACAAGTAGCCCTGATGTAAGAGCTTGCACATGGAAGATACATGGAAGATGATGTAGGGCACAGAAAACATGTAATGATCACAAGAACAAGTTGTCAGTTATTAGCTATTCACAAGTTTTGTACATTTAAAATGATTTTTAATTTTTTTTCCCCTCTGGATGCAGTCCAGGGAACACTGGTCCTGCCAGGAAGAAGGAGCAGCAATATAGCAGCTGTCTAAGTACATACTCAGCCACCGAGTTTGTCAAATCTAATTTATATGGCTTCCATTTTAAATAAAAATACCAGACTATTTATTTCTTACTACTATTTACCATTTTCTGGTTTCACTAAGCATTCTGCTACTCCTCTTCTGTCTCAACCAGCCTGTAATCACCTCATCCCAACTATCCTGCTACAACTCTGCAATACAGACTTCTCACAGTTTAAGAGCCATATAACTTTGCAAGGATAAAAGTAACATACAAGGATTTATATACAGATATTTTATAATTTAAATTATTATTTATAATCTTAATTTAAGATTAGAATATTGAGCTACAAGCAAATACAGAATATGTCTGTCAAGGAAGGCGTTTATAATTTTGCTGGGGTTGTGCCACAAGTTACTTACATTGTAATTAATAATGAGGTAAAAATCAAATAAAAATCAATTCCACTGGAAAAGGGCAACATCCATAGTGATACCTTTTCCAGATCTTTGTCCCAGCCCCTGCCTCCTGTAAACACCTTAGGTATACTTAAGGTATTCCCAGCACCTTAAGTTCTTCTTTCAATTAGCAGAATCTAAACATTCTGAAGGGCAAGTGAAAACATCTTCTGATACTAAGGGAAGAGTCTCATTTGCTAGTGGCCAGTCTCAGGCACTGATAAATTGATGTCCTGTGGACATCAAATCAGAGCCCTGTCAATACCTGCTAAAGCCCAAATCTGAAGAAAACTATGACTTTGCATTTATTTAGGCAATAGTTGCTGATACATCTAATCCTGGCTTCACAACTGTGAGAAGTCTAGAATCACAAATATGATTTGTTCTCACCGCTAAATTCATCAGAAGAGTCTCTTGTTTAAAAACACCCATTTCCTTAACACATTCCTTCATCTGTTGCACGATCACACTGGTTGATTACCATAAGTAATGCTTTTAAACAGACCAGTTTATTAAATTATTCATGAAAAGTAAGCCAAACCCTCTCTAACAAGGAGGCTGAAGATGGAAAGTGAGCACAGGGACAACAGCACCATGGCCTTGATTCCTGTGCTATTGCTCAAACCGGTATGGCCAGCCACAGATCTGGATCTCACCACCACAGAATATATTATTTCTCAGTTTACCAAACTGCTCAAGGCAGACAAACACACGGCAAAAATACAATACACAAACCCACAGCAGACAAACTAATCTTGACCTCACTGGTGTTTCTGTGTACACAGTCAGCTGAGATTATGTAGAGTCAAACTGGGAGGACCTCCAGAGTGAAGCTCTTAACATGCTTGCACTAGACCAAGGCTGGGGAGGGGAGACAGGGAAAAAAACCCAAGCTCCTGCCAGGAGTGATTCTGGGGTCATCTGCTTGACTCTTAAGAAGTTTCAAGGTCATGCATTTTACTACACAGACATCTAACCAAGAGGCAGTAGAAAAAAGGCAAAGAGCAAGAATGAGCATCCCCAAGCACAACCATTTTAATTCAGCCTCAACTAGCTGTTTATAAAGTTTAAGCTTCTTCATGATTTTTACTTAGCAAATGAGAGCTTAGGTAAAAAAAATTACAAAAGATGCTCACACCTAAATTTGCTTTTTTCAAATACTGTTTTTGAAGGAAGAATGAAGAAAAAAATCTTTAGTGAGCTGCCATCTCTGAAAACTCTGAAAATACTCTAAATAATCTTTGCAAGGTGAAGTAACTCCCACCAAATACAAATCATACACAAACATCTGAAATGAGAAACTTCAGTAATTTTGTTAGACAACACTTAATTGCCAACAAAAGTTTTGTGGTCACAACACCTTTTCTTAACCCTACCAAACTGTGTGCTTCCACAACATGGACTGTCTGACATGCTTCCTTTGCAACCACACATTCTGGTGCTTTCTAAGCATTTCTTACTCTTTATAATGTCAGGCAGAAATCTCATCATGTGGGACTTTGACAGAACTCCACCATAACACACAGGCAGCTGGTAGATATGGAGCTGAAGCCCCTCCAGTTATATTCAACCCACCCCCCAACACAGGTTTTCATTTCTCCATAAGCAAGTAACTTCTCAAACATGATTTGATAAAATGCTGAGCTGGCTGGTATTTTCCCTGGATCTGATGAATCCCAGATCTGTGGGACACAAACATACTGATTATGATTTATGGGAGCTTTCATATTTCGAGTTCTAGGACAAAATGCTGCTACAATCAGCAAGTCCTACGTTTTATTTGAGGCTGGATCCACAACAGATTGAAGGAACAGCCGTACAGATACAGGCAGACGCTGAAAAAATTTATTTCGGGTATGGATTCATGTTGCAGCTGAGCTGAAGTATTGGCACCCTCTTTCACTCTTCTGCCCTCAACCCAATCCAGCTCTGAGGCCATATGGCTCTAAGTAGGAAAAAGGAAAAAATAAAAAAACATTAAAAATTTGAGCCACGGTGAATTATAACAAAAAGTCAGAAAAGATGACTATTTGCATCTGTCTTCATAATAATAATAACAATAATAACTATTAGTATCTTTTTAGTGTCCATAAACAACAAATCCTACAAGAGGCAGATTTTTGACAGACATCACTGGCATCCAGAACATTGAACAAAAACTCCCTGCTAGATGAGGCCCAACTGGATTCACCTGGTGTTGGAATTCTCTTCAAGTTCTTAAAGGGATGTACACAGAGATTATCAAATAGAAATGTCTTGACCTTTAGAAGGTAACAACAGACATAAAAGATTAAGAGCTGCTTCTTTCTTCACTGAATTGTAAATCACAGATACCCACTACAAGGCACAAGCTTCCACACAGGAAAACAATAACAACAACAACAAAAACCCACAGAAGCTTAAAATCTTTGTGTTCTGTGGAGCACTGCTGAGGAAACAACATCTTGAGAAAGAAGAAAGGTCATAATGAAGCAGTGAGCAAGTGATAGAAGGATATGATGATGATTTGGAGGCTTTAATTATTCAGTCACACGTTTCAACTTGGTCCCCTGAATTCTGCATTGCAGAACTGCTTTGTTAGATGTCTGCACAGAATTACATACTGTATTTCACTGCACACCATGGTGGGGTAACAGTTGGACTCTATGAACTCTGAGGTCTTTTCTAGCCTAAACAATTCTATGATTTTTGCATTTGGATCTGCAATCATCATGCCAAGAAAACTCAGGTGAATGCACCAAATTTATGTTTCCTCGAGAGCTACAAACCTTGTGCCAAGAAACTGTCAAATACTTTGATACTTATTCCAAGGTAAATACAAGGGTTCTTAATAACCAAATGACTGTCATGTAATCAAGAGAGACTGATGTTTTCCCTCTCATTTGCATAGAGGTATATTAAAGTCTCTCAGTAACAGAACTGGGTGATACATCTGTAACCCAGCTGTATTTAATGTCATCAAGCAGACATCTTCTTTAGTCCAAGAGATGCCATAGCCCATCCTCAATGAAATCACATTTAACAATAGTCAATTCCTTTAAAAACCAAACTAACCCAAAGATTAAAAATCTCCCCAACAGCACTTTAACTAGCAAATGGAAAAGACAGTCACTTCATGATCTCAGGATTGGCAGAGCTTAATTTAGGTCTAGGGGAAGGATAGGGAGGTAGAACATAGGATAATATTCAATGCTAATTTTATAAAGGTCTATTTACTTCATAAATGTGCATTTATAATTTTAAGGGAAGCTTATCTTTGCACAAGAACACCTGGAAGAAAATGTATTTCCTTTAATTTTCTTAATGTACAGGTTGCCATCATACTTTTGTTCCTCACCAGGTTTTAACCTTCCTTGCCAAAGCAAGATATAAAAGAATAACAAGACTTCTACTCTAACACAAGGATGAGATTAATTTAAACACTGGTTAACTACAGCAGAAATCCATAAGACAACCAATAAAAGCCCCAACCACCTAACTGCCTGAATTTGAAATTCTGCTTTGATGGGAAATGAAATTAATGACCTAGCAATCCCAGTTTTCTTGGTTTAGAATCTTCTATTTCCTCACAGTGATAAAGGTAACAGAATAGTACATGCAGTCCTTTTTTCTGCAAGCCTTTAAGTGCATCATCATCATGCTTAAGCTGGAAGCCAGAGCCAACAAAATAAGACTGGATGTCCTCACTGCTCACAAAACTGTTTCATTAGAAATAGCTAAAGGTAAGAAGTGTGAGTGAGGATGCTCTCAGCTAAGATTAGATACCTTGCTTACCCTCTTATGTTCCAGAAGGCAGGAAAGAAAAAAGAGGAAGGAGGAACAGCAGGATAAAAATGATGGAAAATGAGTACGATGAGGGAGTGGGAAATGAGAGCAAAAGGGAAGGCACATTACAGATGAAAACCATTGCAAATCGTACTGTTCCACTGCTACAACAGTGCTTTCTAACATGGTTGCTAGTATTTTAGGTCAACTCAACAAGAGCTTTTTAACCAGCTTCTTACTACCTTCCAAAACAGAGGGAGGAAAAAAAAAACAATCTCCTGTGATCATCCAGCATATCAGACATGGCAAGAAAAAGAAAATGGGTCAATTTGTTTTACCCTCCCAATGCAGAAAGGTTCAGAGGACTCTTGGTGCCCAATGTGAGGCCTGAGGTCATTGAGAGGAAAGGGTGAAAATGGACTAACAGTCCCTGGGTAACCTGTTTTTATGTGTTGAGTATGGAAGGCTCGCTAAGCAGCACCATGTGGTCTAGCCTAGCCTGGTTTGGTTGGCACATGGGTTTGGCTCCAGGAAGAGGGAAAAAGGCCAACTGGCAGCATGGAGGAAGACAAATTTGGGCAAGACACTTCCAGTCAGGTAGAGAAGTTGCCTGTGGGAGTCCATCATGTGGATATCCATGTCCCAGAGAGTCAAAGCACTGAAACAACAAACAGGTCACAAATAGATATGGACTGTGGAGACAATGGAGAGCTGTTCCTAGCCCAATGGGCCCATGATGCCTCAGGCCAGCAGGGAAGGGATGCCACCTGTAGGTGGGCAGGAGATGGAGGAGCGGATTCAACCATGAACAGTATCTCCCATGACTGTGAGATATGTGCCATGATCAAGCAGGCCAAGCAGGTAAAAATCCTATGGTATGGTGGGCATTGGTCCAAATACAGGTACGAGGAAACCTGGCAGATTGACAACATCACACTGCCCCAAACCCACCAAGGCAAGCACTATGTGCTCACGATGGTAAAACCCACCATGGGATGGCTGGAGACCTACCCTGTGCCTCATGCCACTGCCCAAACACCATCCTGGGACTTGAAAAGAAGGTCCTTTGGAGGCATGGCACCCCTGAGAGGATTGAGTCAGACAACAGGACTCACTTCAAGAACAGCCTTATAAACAGCTGGGCTAGGGAACATGGCATTGAGTGGGTGTACCATATCCCTTATCATGCACCAGCATGCACCAACTGAGAAAGCTGAACAGTGCAATGGACTGCTCAAAACCAGCTTGAAGGCACTGGGCAGAGAGACTTGCAAAAATTGGGAGCTGCATTTACTAAAGCCCACCTGATTAGGTAATGCCAGAGGCTCCACTAACTGAGCTGGACCTGCCCAATCTGAACCCGTGTGAAGAACAGAGATAAGGCTCCAGTGGTACACATGAGAGGTATCCTGGGAAAAACTGTTTGGGTTAATTCTGCCTCAGGCAAAGACAAACCCATCTGTGGGGTTGTCTTTGCTCAGGGACCAGGTTGCACCAGGTGGTGCAAAAGGATGGAGAGACATGATGCATCCCTCAAGGAGACCTTGTTTTAGGGTGAACCACCTGTCACACTGTGCCTGTAGCTAAATCTAGGTATATGTATAAAATTGGGGCAATGCGTGTATGTACTTAGTTTAAAAGTTTAAGTTTGATGTAGCATGTTGGTATGGGAAAAAATTCAGGGTGGACAAGGTTAGAATCTTTTTTTTTTTCCCCTCTCAGGGAATTTTCTCCCACGTACTGCCTAAGAGATTTACCATCAGTACTTAGGAGAGACAAAAGATGTAGCCAAGGAAGAGGGGGAGGACTGCAGCTGGCTGCACTCTTGTAGCTGAGGGGTTTTCCTTGGGAAAGGTGTGAGATTTTGGCTGGGGAGTGAGGGGCTGGGCTCAGCTCCTCACTAGCTCTCGGGATCAGAGGGGACAGCCTGAAGGACATCAGCCAGGTGCCCAAACCTGCGGGTGTTAATGTGTGAGAACAAGATTTACTCAGTTCCCATGGGCATTTGGCAAGCCCCAGGTACAATCACACAATTAACAGTTTCTGTTGGAGAGCCCAGAAATTAAGTAAGAAAGATGCTGCAGGTCAAGCTTCACAGACTGCCATCTGTCTCCCCAGTCACAACAGCCCTTCCTACTGACAGCCTCAGATCATATTTATTTCCAAGTATTTCCAAGACTTCCATAGCAGAAAACTACTATTTTAAGACCAAAAAACCTTAACACCTGAATACCGTGATATATCACAAGAAAAACAGGTGCAAGTGTGTGTGGGTGTCTCTTCCTCATCTGATTTCACACAAAGAAATTTAACACCACATCAATACTGTTGGTGTAACAAAAGGACCTAAACTTTTCAGCTCTGACCACCACCCTGAGGTTTTATAAGGCATTCTGACAAAAAAAAAAAAAGTATTCTTTTATCAGTTTATTTTTTTTTAAAAGCCAAATCAAACTAATTACCAAAAGTACTTGCTGAAGGTATTGCTGGGATATTTGCAGCAGCCAAAGATGTCAGACATTAAATACCATTACTTTTTTCAGGAAATACTCTGTAGCTGGTATCTTCTTCCACTCAGGAATTACCTGCAGTACCTCAAAATGTGCCAAAAAACCCCAATCCTTGCAAAAAGAAAAAAATCCCCAAAACAATAAAACCCCAGAGAAAGCCTCCTTGTCATGCAGACAATTTCTTCCTTTCCTAAAAGGGAAATGAAAAATCACATGAGAGTCAGCTTTCAGTCCAGGCAGAGTAAACCTTTGAAGGGGAAGCAGAGCAACCAGTCCACTGACCACTCCACATAAACTGCATCTTTTACCACTAAAACTCAGCCAGGCTCAGAAGAAACCTATGAGCAGCGTGGCAGGAAGTGAAAAATGCTCCTCCCCAAATCAACTAAGAAATAACTGAGGTTATAATTAAGATGGTAAGCTACATGAAATACTTTTCTATCTCTGAACTAATCCTACAGCCTGTTTGATAGAAGCCATTGAGAACAGTGTTCCCCATCTGTCAGTAGGTGAAGTAATAGAATAAATCTGAACTAGCAAAAAAAAATCTCTTAAGCCTGTTTACTTAGGTAATCTCTGACTGGAGTTTCAGCTTAGTTCATAGAATCATTAAGGTTGCAAAAGACCTCCAAGATCACCCAGTTCAAAGTAAGACCAACCTACAAATTCCTAGCAAGCAGAAGAAAATCCAAATCCATATACTTAATGTTTCAAGCTGCAGAAATTCAGACCAAGAAAATGTTATACCACTGACAAGCCAGTTAAACACCACCTCAAAGTTGGTACAACTGTATTGTTCTTCCTGCGGTTTTAATCCAATTTTTACTGAACACAAATCTGTTTTTGTGCATCCAAACACCCCAGACTAACTGGATCAAGATAGCAACAAGCATCAAAAATTCCCAAGAAAAAAAAGTCATATGTTATATGTCATATACATAGTCATATGTTTTTATAAGTCCCTGAACTGCTGGCTGTTATAGATGGGTAATGTGATGGCTGGCTCTCACAATTAAGGGATGAATATTGTGTATGTTAAGAGAAGTTTTATTGATGCAGAGTTATGTTATTGTGATTTGTTCTCCCCAGGGTCCTCTTTCCCCTCCCCCTTGTGTTGTGGCCACTGGAGTTGGGGCATTTTGGGGGAAAGCAGCCTTGTTACTAGGGGGTGCAGCACTGCAACACCTGACCTCCAGTCAAGTTGTAAGAAAGTGATCTCCACTGATGGGTGGCAGAGAAGGAGTTGACTGACAGGACTTTGGGAGAGGCCAAGGGTATAAAAAGCAGAGCATCCATTTTGTAAATAAACACATGGCAGTTTAGTTCCATGCTTGCAGCGCTGCAATTTTTCTTATACAGTCATTCGTTGTATTTTGTTAAGGTTTAATAAACCTTTGAAATTTTAAAAGTGAGCATGGTTTCTCGCATGGCTGAGGGCACTGCCACCACCACCAGCCCTAGAAGATGAAGACAATATAAGCTGACTGACACCAGGTCCTCACTGCTACATGAATACATCACACAATTTTATCTTTGACTACTACTATGTATCTTGTCCTTAGATGATCAAGGAACAAGTGAAGCATTCTCCTGCACAGACAACCCAGAAGAAGCAAAAAAGGACCCAATTCCAAAGTGGTGTACAAGTACATTTAGGTATATAATATATATACTTACATACACATGATGCAGTATCACAGAGCAAGTACAGGCTTTAAAATGCACATTGATGCCTTTCCTACAGAATCTCCACTGCAGATAAGAATTTTTTAAAGAACTGTTTATAACCTTAGTTCTTTTTCAGAGCACGGAAGGAAAAAAACATACCAAACCTCCAAAACAAACAAACAAATAAGCAAACAACCCCCAAAGCACCAATGTTTTATAGTTACTAATAAACAACCTGAAGTACTGGAGCTTCACAGCATCCCCATCATACTCTGACACAGAGCCTGCCAGTCTGATTAGGGAACTCTGTATCCTTCATTACATCAGCATCTTAGAGCCTTAAGATAAGCAAGTGTAGTCCACAGATCCATCAGCTGAAACTCAGCTTAGGTGCCAGGCATGGTCTCAAAACTGTCCTTATCTCCCCAAGAGGTTGTGGCAGATCTCTTGGTTTTCTTTAAAAGATTCACAATTTTTTTTTCAACAAGAAAGAAATTGGTCTTGATATAACCAAGCAGCACAGTAGCATCATAGTAGGAACACTTCTTATCCTGAACTATTATTTTTCTATTACATAAAGAACACAAACAATGTCAAGCAAGAGATTAGGATCTTGTAGAGCTGAAGGATTCCTAACCATGCACATGACTGGAATTGTAGCATGAACTGGCATTCCATCCCCATCCAAAATTCTTCTCAGCTTAATGCTCTACTTAGGATTTTGAGTTGTCTTTAGAAAGCACCAATGTACTCATGTCCCCATTCTTCTCTATAGCTCAATACAAACACTTTTCCCAACATTTGCTATGATTATCTGAAGCAAAACCAAAGGAGGAGATTAATCATCTTCCTGACTTATTTTCTACAGGTGAAAATAATGTAATCAAAGAGAACAGACATTATTCCTGCCTCATCACAACACACAGTATTTCAATTAACAAAGTACACAAAGTAGAAAGGAACTTGCTCTCACGTTTCTCCTTTTCTCTTTCTCCCTTCACACTTCCTCTCAGATGATGGGAACATCCGCCCAAGTACTGACCTTCTCTAAATTGAGGCATATTTAGCATAAGAAATCTTAGATTGCTATTCCTTCCTCTCCAAGTAAGCAAGTTTTGAGCATTAATGATGGAGGGCTCCATTAAAAGCTGCCCATACAAACATCAAGCAATGGCAGGATACGAGCACATAACATATCACCAGATGTTGAAGAACTACTTGCAAATGTTTTCCAGTTTAGGAAAGACAGAAAAGGAGTCACATCTAAGCTCATATAAACTAAGTCTTCAGAGTGATCAAGAAATTCAAGCTCACATTACCACTTTACCCAATCACTCCATTAATCCAGCAGCTACACAGCAATACACATTCCACATCAGACCCACAGCACTGGGACAATGTGCTATCACTTCAGGTATCTCACAGGTTTAACAGATGCAGATCCAGCTATAAAAAAGCATTTTATCAGTTAAACAAACACACTGTCAGGAACTACACAGCAGAGGAGCCAGCCTCAGGATATCCCTGCACATGTCAGCAGGCACACAGGAAGAGCCACTGTACCCAGCATGGCCATGGAGCACACGGTCCCAGCTCACACGCAGGAACTCATCTAGCACATGCAACAGGGCATGCCAGGTACTGCTTCTGACTGTGCCAGCAGACATGCAGCAACAGGTTACACTTGGACAACAGTCACCCGTCCTACACTTTTCCCCTACCTCTGCACCAAAGCTTCCACACTGGAGATGACGACAGCAGACCTGTGAATAACTTCCGAAACTCTCACCTGAATCAGGCAGCACATTTAGGTGAAATAGGCCCGGTTTTGCCCAGCTGAAATCTGAAAACTGCAAGGAGCACACTGAGTGCTCCTAATCCCAAAACCACAGATGGTATTAACAGGCTTTCAGCTCCTCTATTCAAGGGTGCAGCTTGACAGTTAACTGGGGAAAATGCAATGAGCAACAGCTCACAGAACATGCTGCCTCAGTCGCCACCCCAGCATGCCCTCCTGTACCAAGTGCTTATACCTGCCTGTCTGCAGGATGGGCCACGGCAGAAAATCAGCATGCAAAAAATCCTTCACCAATTCTTTAACATAGATACCTCTACTAACACCCACAGGGTTCACAAAAGGGCTGTTATCAAACACTGACCTGGAGGTGGAAGGGATGTCTCCTTTAGGGGGCTGAAAATCCATCAAATGGTCACAGTGCCCCTTTGCCTGGTACTGCAGAGTGTCACCTCTGGGCCCACAAATGCACAGGGTGAAGCCCCTCTGCTCTGGAGACAGCCAAGGAGAGCTGGGGGTTTTCAGCCTGGAGAAGAGTCTAAGGACACCTTAGGGCCCCTTCCAGTGCCTGAAAGGGCTCCAAGAAAGCAGGAGGGACTTTGGACAAGGGCCTGGAGTGACAAGAGAAGGGAGAATGGCTTCCTGCTGACAAGAGGGCAGGGCTAGATGGCTCAATGGGAAGAAATTCTTCTCTGGGAAGGTGCTGAGGCCCAGGCAGAGGTTGGCCAGAGAAGCTGCAGCTGTCCCATCACTGGAAGTGTTCCAAGGACAAGCTGGATGGGGCTTGGAACAACCTGGTCTAATGAAGGTGCCCCTGCCCAACGAAACTGAACAAGCTTTAAGATTCCAACCCAAACCATTCTATGACTATGAGGTTTATAAAAACAGATAAAGCATGATCATAGTCCTGGCTGTATATACAGTGAAGCACAAAAAAAGTTGGAAATTAATGACAGATACAGAGGGAAAGATTTAAGGTTTTAACTACAGTTAGGAAAAGATACTAAACAGATATGTCTTTCCAGAGTATCCAGCTGCAAGTTAACTGCCCATTTGGAAGAGCTCCTGAGGGGCCTCCGGCCGGCGCTGGCTCCAGGGGCCGCGAGCGCTCGGTGCAGCCGTGAGGATGGCGGGGCCCGGCGCAGGCCCGCCCGAGCCCGGCGCCACCGCCCGCTCCCGGCTCCCGGCTCCCGGCCGAGGGCTCCGGCAGGACCGCAGCCCGGGCCCGCCGAGAGTCGCGCCGGGGAGCGAAGACGCCGCCGCCCCGGAGCCCTCGGCGGCACCGCAGCCACCCGCGGCCTGCCGGCCGTGCCCGGCCCCACAGCCCGCCCGCGCCCCGCGCCCGGCCCCACTCACCCTCCGACAGCTCCAGCTCCAGCTCGGCCAGGCTCTCGCGCACCTCGGGCGGCAGCGGCACGGCCTCCAGCGCGCAGCCCCCACGCTCCGCCGCCATGGCGCGGGTGGGCGAGCAGCGAGAGGGCCCGCGGAGCCACCGCCCAGCGCTGCCGCAGGTGGGGCCGGGGGCGGGCCGGAGGCGGGCAGCGGCGGTCCCGGGCCGGGAGGCAGGGAAGGAGGCTGGAGCCGGCCCCGCCGCCCCGCGCAGCCGCTAGCGCAGCCCGGGACGCGCGGCCCGCGCCGGGGGCGGGCCGGGGCCGTGCCGCTGGGGAGGGGCCGCAGCACGGCCCGCCCGCTCCCGAACCGGCCGCTGCCCTTGGCGTGCCCCCTTCCCTCTTCCCACCCTTCTCGCTGCCTCGGCACCTGCAGTGGCCGAGGCCCCTTTCCTGCATACACCGAAACTGCCCTTTCCCTCCCCACTTCTTCCTCCCAAAGGAAAGTAGGAACTGTGACCGAGCCTGAGCCCACGGGGCCCACCCAGTCCACCGCGTGTTCCAGGATAGGGCATGGACATTTTCACGGCACAGAATTCCACTGTGAGAGCCTGCATGTAAAGTGGTGCCTTGGACTGCATAAAATAAAGAAAGAAAAAAAAAATTAGAAAGAGTGTCTTCTCTAAAGCCAACCACCTCTGGAAGGGCAGCAGAGAGCAGCAGGAAGCGTTTGGCTTGGAGGCTGTGTTGAGGCAGTAGCTTTTCCCCTATACTCATACATATATATATATAGATATAGATATACCCTATATATTTCAACTACAGGTTCTAGGGAGAGTGTGTAGCAGGGAAGCAGAGCCTGATGCTCTGGCATTCCTGCAGCCTCCCAGAGGCTCGGGCAAAGGCAAATCCAGAAGCTTGCCAATGGTCCTGACCACCCAAACTGCTCTGCCACTGGCAACTTTACTAGAACTAAAAAATAGGGAAATCTGGGGAGTAGTCTGCCAACAACTGCTACTGTCCAAAACACCACTCTTGTTTGGGATGATTTGGTTCAGGTTGGGGCTTCCAAAAATCTCTACTCACATTACTGAGGTCAGCACATCACACAGAGTGTATCCCATGTGGCTGCCCTTCTGAGGGCAGACACACCACACCAGCACTAGGAAAACCATTACTGCTTAAAACGTCATTCCTTACACTGGGCAGAAACACTTCTGCTTCCACTACCCTTCAGAAAGCTGTCTGTGGGTATTGGGAAGCTGAGGGGAAACATAGTCATAGGGAACACATTACCTGTAGCTCAGATCCCATTGATGCCTTAAGTTTTAGCTTTCATATCTTCCAGATTGTGTGCTGCATTAGCATACAACTCTGAACTTCATACAAAGTGTTAGCAAGTTCTTCTCATGGTTTAGTTAGACAAAACAATCCTTTAACAGCCCAAGAACCAAGGACACCGTTACAGCTTCAGGCCCAAAAGTATAAACAACAGGGAACTGAGGAGAGCAATCTGGGAGGATGGGACTACAAAACCTGAAGCTGTATTTGGACAAATAACCCCAATATGTAAATGGACCAAAACTTTAAAAAGTGTGAAAATGTGACCTGTGGTCCATGGTGGGTGTAGCCTCAGCCAGGCTCTTGTACTGCCCAAGGTGTATTCTTTTAAGGCCTTTTTAATAAATACCTACTTTATTCCTTTAACACTGTCTAGTCTCTGCTCTAGGTAGCCTCTCAAGGCATCAACTTCTCTGCAGATTTCTTTCCTGAGTCGTAGGCTGCAGCATCTGTCCCTTAGCCCCATGTCCCACCTGTGCTCCTGGAAACAGTGACCACCCAAGGAGACTCCTGCAGGGATGTGTAGGGAGGAGGTGAGACAGGGAAGCACTGACTGCCACAGAAAAGTTCCTCTGAATGCAAAGCCCTGCCAAGGCTTGGGAAGAGCCCTGCATATTCTGGGACATTAAAAAACCCCTGCAGATTGATTTAAAAATGCGCTGATGCAAAGCCAAATTCCCTTGAAACAGAACTGATGCTCACAGGATGTGCCAACTGTCCTTTAGAGAGTAACTTTTAAACTGTCCTTTAAACTAAAGGGGAGTTTTAATTGCCCACCTAGAAGTGCCAGATTTTAAACCTAGGCATTAATTTAGTCAGTACTGACTGGCTAACTCTGAGCACAGGCCCTGAGATCTCACAGCCCTCCTGCTTACACTCAACATGGAACATCGAGCTGTGAGTGTGCTATTACATATTGGATTTAGTGCCAGTTCTGAATGCATTGTTCCCAAAAGGGGATCAACTTGTGCTATGCTATGCAAAAAGGGCACCAGCACCATTCAGTTTGTGCAGTCTGACAACGTTGCATCTAGTGTCAGGATTCTTACAATCTGATTTTTAAAAGAAATGTGATGCAGTCACTAAACCAGCATAAACTTAGTTCAAATTGGTTGGGTTTGGAACTCTGGACAAGTTAAATTACTTCTGCCAAGGTTTTACACCAAATCAAGTATTGTTTGTTCACAGCTCTCTTAAATTTATGTCAAATCAGTTCAAGGGTTCCCCTATAGCTGACAGGGGGTAATAAATCTGTACATGTGCCAAGCTCTATCACTACCACTTTTTTTTTTTCCAGAGAACCAAATGGTGATCTACCTGACAGATAAATATGAGTTTACCAAGACAAAAGCAGCTAAATAAGTAATAAAACAATCTCAGATGAATGCAAATATATAAAATTCTCAATAGCCAGTAGAGAAAATATTTTAATAGGCTGCAGCAGAACAATTTGCCTCCAGAAAAGATTTTTCTCATGCTCCAAAGTTCAACACCACATCTGCTTCAAAGGCAGAGATTTCACATGTCCAGAGGTTTAAAATATTCTGGCATTATAATTCTTCCTATGCCTTTTCTAAAGAAATAGAGAAATATCACAGGAAAGTCTTACTCAGCATGATACTTGAATCTCTCTAATTTTTGCACTGAGACATTGTGATTGGAAATGGGTGTACCAACGGAGCATCTCTTTCCTCTTCTCCTACCAGCAACTTCATACACATTTGGAACTGCCCCCTGAAGGTAGCTACAGAACAAGATACCAGACAGAGGCAGGATCACTTACATTAGATGTAGATAGAGTTCACAGGTTTCATTTAGTACATTTTGCCAAAAATGCAGAGAGTTGAACAAAATTATGGGCCTTTTGAACTAGAAAAATGAAGCTAAAAGTGTCCAGAATAAAAAGGAGAGACTGAGGGAGGACTTAAATACTGAAAAATCAGAAGAGCAAATCCCAAATTCACAGAAGGCTACAGGTCACTTTGATATTTTTGAGAGTATCTGAGCTATTCCTTTAATTGGAATGATACTACAGAAATATTAAAACCCAAGCAAATCTAGGACCAGAAAAATAAATAAACAGGCAGAAATAAACAACCACACAATGTAAGAATTCACTATTAAAATGCCATTTTAATAACTTTTTTTACAAGGAATCCAGCTATACACTATAGAAAAATAAACACCACAGAGACTTTTTGCAGCTTACAATACAGCGATGCAGGCACACTTCAGCTGTTGACTTAATTTCACATAAAAACATTGTTCTTAGTGAAAAGTAAGTCCCTCTTAAAGTACTAAAATATAATAAAAAGAGTCATATAAAAATTTGCTCTAAAAGCACTGCCCTTTATTCAGTTGCATGGGAGATTGCAAGTGCCTTTGTTGAGTGAGGACCAACTCAGAGGAAGCACAAACTTGCAGGACAGATTTCATAAGCAGTTCCCATCACTTTTTTAGGTTTCTCTGATGAGGTGAAGCTAGTACTTGCCCTAAATTTAAAAAAAAAAAAAATCTGTATTAGAAAACTGCTTGTATTATGAAACAACAGCATACAATTATCAGCATATTTCCTCAAAGCACTTCATATGAACTATACACTGGAAGCAATTCCAATTTTCATCAGCCACCTAGGAGCAATCCCAAACAGGATTTGAAAGCCTAAACATCTGCCAAAGCAAACCTTCATAGCCTGGGACCAGTGCTCCATCACAGGCCTGCTTTACCCCCAGAGACAGCTCAATTCTGCCATTCCTGTGGTGATTCTTAAGGACATTGCTGGACAAGGTCTTGCCACTGAATAGATGTCCCAAAGCTCATTAGGAACTGGGACATCTCTTGGCTGACAGCACTGTTCTAAAGATGGCAGCATCATTCTGTAATGACTGGACATTATTGTCCTGGTAACATGGAAATGATAGAAATTATATGCACTTTTCACAAAGTGCTGTTCATGGTGTCCCAGCCCTGGAGTATTTATTCTGCATTTGGAATGAAGCAAAATGTGTTACTTCCATAAAGGCTGACAGGTTTCAAGTCCAAAACCTGTTTATCTATCTGAATCAGCCATGCAGCTGCAGTATTTGGGGAAAAAAAACCTCAAAACAAGCCCACAAAGTCATGGTAATAAAGTTTCTAGGTAAAGTCCTGCTGAGGACAATTGTCAAAGTTCCCAAACTCTTAAGGATTTCAGGATGATGTGATGACAGTTTGCAAGTTCCTCCTTAGGACAAGGTTTTTCTCTGCTATAATCAGTGTGTAACAAGAGGAGGTAATTAGACTAGGGAAACTAAGTAAATTTGGTTTTAAATAGCAAAGCTAAGTGCCACTACAATCCTTTGTGTGCTCTTTGATAAATCTTAAAACTAGATGGCTGTATTTACCAGTCTCCAAACCTTCTTTAAAAATCTGTTATGAACATAAGGGAGTGATAAATAAGGGAAGCACTACAGTTTGTGCTGCAGAGAAAGGCCTGCTCAACTATTACAATAGCTATGTTTGACTTTAAAGCAAATTAACTCTCTAAACTGTTTCATCTAAATCGGAACACTTGCTTGTTTAGACTTGGGAACAGAAGTGGGGCAGAAATCACATGAAATTATTCAATCTTATCTCTTTCACTATTACCTTAGAGAAACGCCACATTTGGAATAGTTTTAGATATGATTCAGAAAGGTTTCCTTTCTGGGACTGATTTAGTTGTTACCCCATAATAATGATAATTATTCCTTAAAATGATGCTCTATATAGGCACTGTGTACAAAGAACCTTGTGAAAAGCAGCCCAGACTTGCAGGAGCTGTAAGGGGTAAGAAGGTAGCTCTTACCTGGCTGCACCCCTCGCAGCCTTTGCTGAATCACCTCCAAGCGATGGATATATTCTGTGAGTGACTGTTCAGGATCCTGAGGTGGCACAAGGGACTTCTCTGGAGCTGAACTTGGGGACGGATGCAATCTTAAAAAGAAAACAAATTATTTTCTCCTTCTCATGATAGACTCTCAAATATATCCAGAAGATACATTCATATAGTCAGGAATTCTGGGCAAAGAAAACTGGAATCACCACCACCCCTTCCATCTGTATAGCTGTTCCTGGAAACAAGAGCAGCAATAGGCATTATTTAGCACACCTTGGATCTACATCAGACCTGAGGCACCACCAATCCAGTCACACTGAGCACCAGCCAGTTATTATGCTGTTATTAATATCATGTTCCATATCATAAAGGTGACTTTTCTTAGCAGGGCTGTCAGAAACAGACACATGCCATGACAGAGGAATAGGGTGGAGTAAAATTAAGTCTTCTGGAAGTGCCTGCAGGTCTCAAACTCTCCAAAATGCTTTGCTAAATTACATGCAAACCAGAAAACTACCTGGCTGTTTAGGACAAGCACAGTCTGTCTCCCCAAACCACTCAGCAAAGATTAAAAAACCCCTACAATAACTGGAAACATCTCCCATCTTGGCAGACTGACCTGTTGTGAGAGCGGAAGGAGGACCGTGGGGAAAGGCTCATCAATCTTGCAGCACAGCTGGGTCTGTGGCATAGCCCTGTGTCCCTGTCCTGGGTAGGGGGAGAGCTGAAGGGAACAGCTGGGGGCTGCTGCTCTCTCAGGACTTCTGTTCTAGCACCAGAGGCTGTGGTAGATATGAAGGGTTAAAAAAATATGTGCTAGGAACCATTGAGAACAAGATATCATAAACACATCCAATAAACCCATGAAAATGATGCAGAGTATGCTTAAGTTTGGTTTTAAATGCAGGTAAATACAATTTCTACAGCTAACTGCTTTTTTTGTTTGTGTGGGTTTGTTTCTTTTTTAACCATATTTAACAGAATTGTGATGCTATTCTGTATTGAGGTAGAAAGTTCAGCATTTCAGGATTCAAGTTTCTTAGGAATCATACCACAGTGGGCATATGTACAAAGGTATGCTTTTTTTAAAAAAATTATTACCAGCAACTTAGAAACAGTGAAAATTACATAGTACCAGGTAATGAAAAATACACTATTTAATCTGAATTTTGTCAAGCATTGAAAAGGCACAAGTAATGGAATTAAGGGCAACAGTTCCTCAGTATTGGGTGCCACATTAAGATGTTCATGGAAATTCTTACAAAGGCAAAAAGAACGCTCAAGTGTTCCTGACCTGCATGAGACCATCTATCCATCTACTCTACAGATGGATAGTGGCAACATAAGCAGATTTTCCCACTTGGGTTTTGTTTTTAAATGAAACACATCACTGAAATGAAATTACAAAGAAAACAATGTACTTGTCCAAACACATACCTGTCTTACCTCCTATACTGTGAGAAATGCTTTCACTCTGTGTGCTCTTCCTGCCAACTTTGTTCCACTTCCTCACCAAAAACTTTAACCTTGGTAAGAAAACAAATTTGTACAAGCATTAAAAATAAGAAGAAATACATTTAATTTTATTATTATTTGTTGATGTAGAACCTATTAAGCAACATAAGCAATAATTGTTGTGGAATGACAGGAGAATTCTTCAAATTCAGTTTTTGGAATGCTGGGTTATCCTATTTTACACTGCAATGATCTTGGAACTGCTGAAAACACTTGCATATTTTGGCTCTGCTCCTAATCTCCAGAGAGTTCTTCCTACCTGAGAGGAGGAATTTGGAGGTTACTGCATGAGTCTGGAGATCCTGCAGCCTTTGCTGCTATTATGGTATTCATGTCAGACTCTGTGTCATCTCCTGATAGAAACCTGCTAGGAGTCACTTTAACTAGACAACGAAATTGCTCAAGAATAACCACCTATTACATTTAAAACTGCTTATTTTTCATTAAGTGGGCTTAAAGCTACTGGGAGATGGCATGTTGTCTCATGTACATTTGATAGAAATAGAGCACGACAGAATCACACCCAATGAAACACATGCTCCTGGATTCCAGAGAGAACCAATCCTGACAGATCACATTCTGATACAAGACAGACTATCCAGTGAGACCAAGGAGACAAGGGTCAGCCCCAAAGGCCTTCAGTTTGCAATGCTGTGCACTGGTTCCCAAATATATTGCAGCTGGGTATCACTCAAGTAGCTTTTTCATAGAATTATGGAGTGGTTCAGGCTGGAAGGGATCCCAAAGAAGCCACCTTGTTCCATCTCCTGCCATGAGCAGGGACACCTTCCACCAGACCAGGCTGCTCCAAGCCTCATCCAACCTGGCTTTGAACACATCCAGGGATAGGGACAGCCACAGCTTCTTTGGGCAGCCTGTGCCAGGGCCTCACCACCCTCACAGGGAAAAATTTCTTCCCAACATCCCATGTAAACCTACCCTCTTTCATCTTAAAGATATTTTTTACAAATCTTTAGTGCAGATCAAACTCAACTAATAAGTCATGCTTGAAACAGTTCTGGAGATTGTTTCTTCTTAATATCAATGTAGGATAAGCCACAGGAACTACCAATTATTTAAGTTTCGAAGAAAACATCATATATAAGAGACAGGGAGTATTTTGGCTTTACCTTGAGATGGCAATGATGGCTCTGACTGCACACTTGAACTTGGTGAAAGGCCGGGAGCGTGATCTAGAAAGCTGCAGGTCTGCAGGAGAAGGATAGATTCCCATGCGGGCGATGAGAGAGAGAGTTGCTTGCTCACAGTCCTGAAACCCACCAAGCAGCAGCAAGAGGTATTTCTTCTGATAAACTAGAGCCTTTCTAAAGCTCTCTGCTCGAATGTACTTCCGATACAATCTCTGCAACTGCAGAAAGAAAAAAAAATATATTCAAAAAGTTCAATTTTTTCCACAGTTACTGTTGCAAGAACCCAGCCACAAACAAGGTGTCTTCAGGTCAAATGTCCAGACTGAAGACACAAGGGCAACCAAAACAATTCTGTACACTGCTAAAACACACCCAGATTTGGAATGTCAGACCTCTTTAAATCTCCTGAATGTTTTCAAGCAAAATTATCATACTCAAAACTCTAAAACAGTTTAACTCTTTAATAAAGAAAATACATCTGCTTAACAGAAAAAAAAAAATTAACCAGGAAGCATGGTGGGAGAGATGCCTATCAAATTTGATTACAATCAAACTGTCAGAAAAATAAAAAGTATTTAAGATTAGTCAGCAAGGATTAAAAATAACGAGTGTTTTCTATTTTCATGCTTAGACAAGAAATCTAAGTCTCCCTTTCATTTAAGAGTGGAATGAAATTCCAAAGATCCAGATTACTTTTGATGCAAGTTCCTGTCTAACACTGAGAAAGTTCCAAAGGAACTTCTCTGATGAGTTACATATGGGGAAAGTTTCTAATTTAAAATAATATATCAAACTGTTCATCGAGAAAATCAACCTTTTAAAATAGCAACCAAAGATTACAGCAGTGAAAGATAAATACCATAATCTGACAGATCCCTTTTTTATCCCCAGCAGATGAGGCTGAAATGCTACCTCCTCTGCTGTGGTTTGCTGGCTCTCCAAGCTCCACAGACCCTCTTTGTCCCCATGATTTTACCTTAGGATTTGAAGTTTCTGCCACTGGTTTGTTTTCAATTTCAGCATTGGCTTTAGCCAGCTGGGATTCTGCCTGTTTCAGCATGTTCTGCAGCGTGTTCCTCTCCCGTTGCCAAGCCTCTCTTTCCAGCTCTTGAAAAGGGTCAGCAACACCTGCAGATCTCATCTAAAACAGAAACCTAAAGGAAGTGAGCCACAATGGGTTTTGCACATTACTTCCACAATCAAACATCTCAAACTGAGTAGTAACCCAACTTTATGACAAATTAAAACATAATAACAATGAACCTGAAAACCAGCAATGGATTCAGGTGTTAAACAGCACAATGGGAAACTGAAATGCATGAAAAGCCCTTCTGACTTTCATCTGACTTTCTTCTACACCCACAGGCAGCACTGTTATTCAGAAATAGTGAAAATTTCTGTGTACATGCAAAAACAAGCTGCACATACATCAAAAACAAGTTGTGAAAAATTCTGAAAAATCACATTCAATTCTGAGAGTCTGTTGTTCAGAAAAGCTGTGGCTGATCCATCCCTGGAAGTGTCCAAGGTCAGGCTGGTCAGGGCTTGGAGCAATCTGGTCTAGTGGAAGGTGTCCCAGCCCATGGCAGGGGGTGGAATGAGATGGGCTTTTAGGTCCCCTTCCAATCTGCTGTGATTGTGTGAAACTGAATTTTGTGCTAAGTCGTCTCTTGTAGGAATGAGACCCAGGACTCCAGCTCCAATTATTCATGAAGTTCTGCCTTCATAACCCTCTTTGTATCAACTACAGATTTACTGGTCAGTCATCAGTTACATCAGTGCATGATGCAGTAGATCACAAAAAGAAATAGAAGATTTTTTTTTTTTTTAAGGTAGTTGATGTTTTATCCCTTGAAATAAAATCTATAAATTAGAGAAGCCAGTACAAACAACTGACCTCAGTTTCTCCTAGCAACTTATTTCAGTCCAATCTGTAATATCTGAAGGAGTTCTACATGACTCATCTACGTCCTTGACTTCTACTGCAGTGCTTGGCAGCTGATTAACAGGACAGCTCCATTTGGCACAGATTTTCCATGCTGACATTTTGCCAGGTTCCCTGTCCAATGCTCCCCAATTTATTGCAACTCAAGGTGGGAACTGCAGAAAATTCCTTTGGTCTCCTGAGCACGTGGTTCAGTACCTTAAAGGAAGAAGAAATTCAGGAAGGAGACTGAAGGAAAAGGTGAGTCTGGAAGAAAAAAAGATCAAGGCCTGAAAAGAAGGCAGAGAGGAGGGACTGTTTGTGCCCACAGAAGAAAAGCTACTGAGGTGGAGTTTTTGCTCCTAAGATCTAGAAAGGCATGTGTCTTTAAAGTTCTCTACTGAACTCTTTTTTTGTTAAACAAAATTGAAGTCAGGAAACTTGAGCTCCTTTATTTTTGTGTGGTCAGTCCCTGAAGGAGGGAACTCTGCTCCAGCAAAGGTTTTGTTGACAGCTGACAGCTCTAAAGGTTTCTGAGAGAAAGGCTTCACCAAAATAACCCCATGAACTTGGAGAAGAGGCTGCATCCCCCTCCTCAAGGCTGGAGATGATCCATTTGGCAACCATCTCTGTGGCTGCACAGGTGACAGAAGGAAAATATTAACTATATTTTATTTTGTAAGCAGGTAGACACAGGGAGAACTGCAACATGCCAAGGCAGCTTATCACACATCAGACTTGTGACCAGAAGATACAAAAACCTTTAACTTATCAGTCATAGATCTCTGTCTGTTGCAAGATAAAGATAAAGCTGCAGTTATTTGGGGAATCAGATGGAATCTAAAAGTTATGCTTTTATGTATTTTCTATCAGTAGACCTGAGCTTGATCTTGGGTAATCTCTTGTGTAAAATATTAGCAATACCGCAAACTTGGGTCAGAACAGCCCTCCTGAGATTACAAACCACTTCTTGAACTGCTTTTTGAAAAGTTCTTGGCATTTTGGTGAAAAACAACTGTCTCTGGATGCATAAAGAAGATACAGCAACTCATCCTAAAGCTTATGATCCTTCGACACATTACATCATCTAGGGAAAAAAAATGCTCTCAGAAGCAGACTCTGCAACACAACAAAATAGATTTGGACATTGAAATATGTTAATATTTTCCTTACCTGAGATGTAGGAGGAGACAAATCTGATTTTAGTTCCCTTAATGTCTGCAGTAAAGAGGCTACAGCTTCATCATTTGATGCAGACCAATCGTTAACCGTTCTGTTTAGGCAGAAATACCATTTCAGTATCAGGCTGATTTGTAAGAATGTTAACACACATTTAATTACTTCTTCCCACTACCTGGCCTTTAAAGTTCTGAGGCTTTACTTATGCAATGTTTACCACACAAATTACTACAAATACACAGAGAAATGAGCAAGTTCTGTTAATTTTTAAGAATTAAAAGAGCTAAGGGCTCTCAGCCATGACCTACACAAAAAGCAGGATAGAAAGCAAAGTGCAATTTTATGAACTCACTTATCCAGAGTTTTATAAATGAACTCATTCAGGTGCACAGCCACAAAGAACAACTGCTGCCTTATCTTCTCCAGCTGTTGTTGCTGCTGCAAGTGGGATTTTTCAGTTTCTTTTGTCACTGGCTGTGTGGCATTTCCATCTTTGCTTGAGGTACCCAAGAGTTCCTCCTGACAGTTTGGAGCTGGAGGATTTCTTTCTCTTTCTTTTAATACTGCCAGTATTTCCTGCAATTCTTTAATTCTTTGTTCATCCCTTTGGTGTTGCCGTTCCAAGTTTTGCTGTTTGAAAAGAGAAAGTAGTAGTTAATTGCATCTTATATATATGTACTTATGTGTCACCATAACTAATTAGCATATACATCTGGTGTTCCTTAACTGCCAGACTGCTTCTGGGGGAAGGCTTTCCTGCTTTCCAGGGCCACCAGGAAGACATTTAATGACACTGGAATGGGAACTGTCTCCATCTAAGGAGAAATCCAGGGTGAAACCAATACTGCCTCAAGGCTTGATTTGGATGCTAGCTCAAATTAAGGGCAATGACATGAAATCTAGTTTGGTTCCCATTAACTCATTCCCATTTAACCCATATTCATCCCCACCTGTGTACAACCAGCAATTCCCAGCACAGGCAAAACTTTAAAGATCAATTTCCACCAACAGTAAACCCAGACACAATCCCTTGAAAACAGCTACATTTCAGAAAAGCAGGACAAGAGCTCATTTAATGCATTTTTCAGAATGCTTTAACAGAGGGAAATATTCCAATTGAAGAACACCATCCAGAGAGTTAAATCCTAGTGTGTGGCTATTTCAGTGTATGGTAGAGCATCCTCACCAGTCTCTCCTGAACTCTGTGCCAGTCCTTCTGTTTCTGTAGCTCTGTCTGTTGCTGCTGTTTCTGCTCTCTTTCCCTCTCCTCTTTCCTGTTCTTATCTTGCTCTTTAAGCAGCTTGAAGAGTGACTGCAGTTGCTCCCAGTCAACTTTCAGCTTGACCTCTCTCTCCCTCTGGGCCTCCAAGGAACGGATCACCTCTTGCTTTTGCGCCTGAAGAGACTCCAGGGTGGCTCGCAGTTTGTCACTGACCTCCCTCTCCTTCTGGGTTTCCTCACAGCACATCTGTACCTCAGCCTCCAGCTGTCTCTTGGACAGGATGGCCTTCTCGTGCATTTTCTCAATAACAGCAGCAAGCTCTGTAGTTCGGGCCCTCTCCTCTTCCAGCTGGGCTTGGAGCTCTCGGACAAAAGCTTGTTCCAGCAGTGACTCCCTGTGCTGACAGGAAGCACCTTCCTTCACTCTCATGCTCAACTGCTCTGTCAAAACACGCTCGTGATTCAAGGAATCCAGGAGCTCCAAGGAACGATTTTTCTCAGCATCCAGGTTTTTCTGTAGCTCCTGCAGTTTGTTCTGTTCCTGGGACAGCAAGGCTTCGCAGCGGGAGTGCTCAATCTGCAGCTCCTTGCGGAGGTTATCTGTCACTGTCTTCTCGTGCTCTAAGGACACGAGCAGCTGGCAATTCTGCACCGACTGCACATCCAGGGCAGCCTGCAGCTCCTGGGCAGGAGGGGGAGAACACATTAATATGCCAGCACAAACACTCATTTGTGGGACTGGCTGGTATGTTCAACCTCCTATTTTATCCAAAAACATATTCAAGACTTAACTAGAGTAGTTCAGGTACTAAAAAGTTTAATTTAAAATTACAAGTTTCAGAAAAATGCTCCTTAGCAATATGGCACCAAGCAACAAACCCAAAAATTATCACATTAATGTATCTGCCAGTACATTATTTCTTCTTTAGTTAGTAAAACCCTCATTAGGAAATCACTGCTTTTTACATCACTCAAGTCCCATTAATAAGTAACATCTGAAACAGCAATAACCCTGTTGTTTTAAAAAGAAAAATCTAAGCAGTAAATGCAGATGTAAAACTTCAGGACTTAGCAGCCCATCTCTTCAAATAATCACAGAATGGTCTGGGTTGGAAAGGACATTCAAGCTCATCTCATTCCCACCTTCTTCCATAGGCAAGGAACACCTTCCACTGTCCCAGGTTGCTCCAAGCCCTGTCCACCCTGGCCTTGGGCACTTCCAGGGATGGGGCAGCCACAATTGCTCTGGGTAATCTGGGAGGCAGAGCTGCACCACTCTCACAGGGAAGAACTTCTTCCTTATATCTAATCCAAATCTACCCTCTTTCCCTTTAAAACCCATCCCTAGGTCCATTCTGGGAGCCAGCCTTTCTCCAGAAGGAAAGGCAGGGACTGAAGGGGCAGTGTAGGGCACTGCAAACAGTCAGAGCTGGCACTGCTGTCCTAGTAGGGAGGTCTACCCTGCCCCCACCTAGCCAGCACCATTTGTTATCTCCTAGAAAGCCAGGTCAGATGCTAAAAGGCAGAACCTTTCCATAAAGGGGCTTCAATAAAGATTTGTGAATGCCAGACCAATCTGTTTGTCCAAGAGCTACCCCCAGGGCAAAGCACTTTTCTCCTGGCCTTGGCTATTGTGTCCTCCTTGCATGAGCAGGTTTCTGAAAAAGAGGATGGTAGCAGCATTTCCTAACCATACAGCAGTAACAAATATCCCAACAAAAATCACTCACAAACCTAAACCTACCAGGAAGATGACAGGAGAAGCCAGACTACAAGGAACTTAGGGAATTTAAGTAGGATTGTTTGGAGATGAGTTTAGTTTTGGGGTTAAACCCCAAAGAAATGGTAAATGTTAAATCTTCCTCCTTTTCCTTTTACTCTAGGCCTTTTACAAGGACTGAATCATTGCTATTACAGTCTTGGAGAGAAAGCTGTTCACTTGTTTTCTGTTCAATTTAGAAGGGAACAGGACAACTTTGGTTAACTTCCAAAAATACATATTATATTGCAAAGGCTCCACTTACTCTCTGCCAAACCTATTTGTCATTGTGTGGTTTTCTTTATAATCTCAGAGATCATACACCTCACACCCCCTTGGTAAATTTGCTCTGGAATTAAGGGTGCAGTTAGACAGCTGTAGAATCTGGCTATCCCTACTCAGCAAGGGGCAGTACAAAACAGAGGAGAATGGGGAAAGAAAAACCACTAAGAAGATGTGGGGAAAAAAACAAACCACCATGGCATTCAACCCTGGTTTATTTCTGCACGTGCAATTAATAAAAGTAACTGAAAGCTTTAACTCTGAAAAAAGACGCTGTGCACATTCAGAAAAGGTTTGGGGGTTTTAACAGTTACTAAACAAAAAGCAGTGGAGGTGAAGAAGACTGCAAAAATAACCTGCTAGTTAACGTCATGCCCCAGGGGAGCTGGGCGTTACCTCCATGGCCTTTGTCTTTTCATCCTCTGCTTTCCTCTGCTGACGCTGCTGTTCCTCAAACCAACCTCGCAGCTCAGATCCCTTCAGCTGCTCAGCCTGCAAGTCTTCCAGTGCAGCTGCCAAATCCTTTTCTTTTTTTTCCAATTCAACACTGCAAAGTTCAAAATGACATTTCTATGTTCAGAACAGAACATCCTTCACCAACATCACAAACAAGACGTTTTGTGTTGGTTTCTGAGTTTCTCTTGAGTCCTTTCTATTGATTTGTTTTTTTTAAGGTGGCCTCTATTCTTTCTAAAGAGGGTCAGTTATCAAGTCACAGCATCTGAAAACATTTACTTCCCTGCAAGCCAAGCTAGAATTGCTTGACTACGTAACAATTAAGAGATAGGTTATTTATCATGGCAGAGGAAAGCTGTTGTCCTTCGAGACGAAAGCAAAATATTGGCACACACTAAAGAAGGGAGTGGGGAAGGAACATATCCAAGATGACAATTTAGTCAAGAAAACATAATCCTTAAAAGAGAGACCCTAGTTTTCCTCCCTGTGTTTCCAAGTGCTAAGCTCTGTGTGGATCCAGTTAGTATAAAGCTCTTTCAGACCTACTGATAAATCAAGTAAATGAATAAATCTGCTTCTCACCGTAAATTATTTATTTCCCTCTGAAGCTCTTCCAGGGATTTCTGCAACCTTTCATTCTCTTGCTTACTTCCAGAAAGCTCTGATTTCAGGGATGCTTTTTCTCGAGTCAGGAGATCACATGTTGCAGAGGATCTTTTCTGCTCCTCAGAGAGGGTGCTGTGCAAGTCACTTACAATAGATTTTTCCTGCTGAAGCTTATATTCCAGTAATTCAACTAGGATAAAAAACCATTGTAACAGTTATTTATATTACAGAGACCTTGACATTATGATATCAGTTACACTAATTCAAATTAGAAAAAAAAAAATCAGCTGTATTAAATTGTTCTTGTCTGAAGAATTAATCTCTTTTCAAACATGAGAGGAATCAGCAGCAGGATGCACAAACAATATGATTCTATCATTGTGATATTCTGTAATATCACTAATGGATTTTAAACTTCATTAAACAAATTATTCACTTACATAAACATTTTATGACAGGAATCACAATATAGAACCTGTTTTGCCAGCTCCGCTCAGGCAGGCGAGTTAAGAGAAACAACTCTCCCTAAATTTGGAGGTTCCTGTTTGATAAGTATGTAAAAATACTCAATGTACCTATGTCTACAGTATTATGTAAATAAAATTAGCAATAAACTTCTGGATTTCCAGAAAACTTTCCTTATTGGACTAGTGCATGTGCTATTAAATGGCTGAATCCTGAATGATAGTGATGAAAAAACAAAAATAAGGAAAA
>NC_031776.1:4993434-5006967 GCF_001522545.3 Parus major
CAAAAATAAGGAAAAACAAAAATAAGGAAAAACAAAAATAAGGAAAAACAAAAATAAGGAAAAACAAAAATAAGGAAAAACAAAAATAAGGAAAAGTCAGTGTTTTGCTTTGAAGAGACATGTTTATTTTTGACCAATTTTTCACCTGTACTTGTTTCTTTATTACATAAAGGGAATTTGCTGTGAAAACCAAGGCTTGCTTATTTCATCAGGAGCATAGTTTAGCAGTGGGCTTGGCACTGTTTATGGTGGGACTCCACAGTGTTAAAGGTCTTACCCAACCTAAATGATTCTGTCATTTTATACTAGTAAACATATAGATAAACAATTCTCTGCAAACAGGGGTTTTACTGTCCTTGCTGGGTTTTCTCCATGTATACACTATTTCAGTTCTATTGCTTTGGGTTATTTTACAGTTTCTCCTTGCTTTTCATAGATTTGTCTTAACTACTGATATGAGAAAGAGCTGCTAACATCACAGGAAACCTGAGTGCATTCAGTAAAACTGAGGAATTGTACAACACCTGCTTCTTTGCAAGACACCTTCTTTTGCCTTCTTCCTTTGAGGCAATAAGGAACTGATGTAGAAGACAAAGAACTGACAAAGACAGTAAGAATTACCTTTCCTCCGAAGCTGGTGTTCCTGTTTGTTCCCATGATCTTCAGCCTTGGTAAGGGTTTCCTGCAGCTGCTGGAGCTTCTCCTGGTTCTGGAGATGTGTCATGCGGAGCTGGGCTCGGAGGTCCTGGATTTCTGAGAGCAGGCTATTCTGGTCTGAGGAGAAGAGGTGCTCCACAACCATCTGCCTCTGCTCCTCCTGAAACAAACCAAGGCCTATTCCAACTGCAAGGCTATTTCCATATCTAATAAATACTAAAGGAAACTCTTACAGTACAAGTTTTGTACAGAAGCACTCAAATTACTAAGTTCATGCTTCACATTAATGCAAACTCTTAACATTATGTAAAAAAGAAAAAGCTCACTTCACTTGCCTTGTAGAGTTTATATGTAACAATTACAACCTAAAAACTAAATATTATTGGCAAAAAGCCCCCAGATTCAGAGTTAGTTCAATATATACCCTTTGCAAGAGTGCTCTGTGAAGTTCCAGACAAATGGGAAGGAGAGAAAGAATTCAAGTATTTCCTATTCACTATCATTTTCTTGGTGCCAGTTAAAATAACCAATAAGCTTTGTAACACCATGTACAAAGGTCAAGAAAAATGCTACCACAACAGAAACTCTAAAAGCCACTGATCCCACACCATCTGCATTAATACACAAGATTTAACAACAGAAGAAATAAAACTGAACAAAAAAATTAAAAATAACAGAATAAAAAAGTGATTTATAAACAGCACACTTTAAGAGCTTTTCATACTTGTTGTTTCATTATATACTCCAGCTTTTCCCCTAATGAACTTGCGTCACCAGATGCAGGATTGGAGAAGTGAGACCTCAAGTCAATTTGCAACACATTTCTCTCCTTCTCAAACACACTCTGTACTGCTTGCAGAAGTTCTCCTCTCCAGTCAGCACCAACACCTGATGTTTCCTGTTAAAATAGAATTTTTTTAAATGGCATCTCTCTCAACCTCTAACCCAGCATCCTTCATACCATAAGAGCATATCTGTTAATTTAACCACTTTTAGAAGTGTTAAAAGAGTACTATCCCTTATTCCTTAAATATATACATACACACACACAAGCCTCATAGTATAAGCCTCATAATATATTATATATATAATATACATTTATATATATATATACACACACACAAGCTGATTCCCTTGCTTAAAGACTATTTTATAGCCACACCTTGTCTCCTCTATCTGCCACCTTGCTGAGGTAATCCTTCAGTGACTGGATAGCATCCAGCAGGGATAACCCCTCCTTCTGCCAGCCCTCCAAACTCTGAGGGACATTCTTCAGCTCCCTCAAACGAAAGGGATGCTCTGACAAAGCCAATATTTTGCGGCTCTCCTCATACACCATTTTCAGCACAGTCTGAGAATATGAAAAAAAAAAGATAATATCAGGAAACAGGCATCAGCATCCTGGCAGTGTAAGAGTAGGATGGGATAGTACTAGACAACAAAAGTAAGGTGTCTATATCAACACACTAAGATGCAATTAAGCAGAAATTATTATTTATGACAAAAGGCTGTACTTGACCTTTGCTTCTGAACCATTTAGCTAACTTTACTGGGAATAAATTAAATTCTATCAAGTCTGAAGCTGTGTTACTAAACCCCAGTGATGCCAGAAAATTGAGTTATGTATTTACACAACCTTAGCTTAATTTAGCAAATTATGTACAAATATCAACTCCTAAAATAACCAGCTTTAATAATTTACAGAGTGGAAATTGTTTCCTCTGACATTGTCAGGCCAAATAATATATTTTAAATAAATTTCCCGTTCACATACTATTACATCATGCACAGATGTTTCTGGGCCTCCTTTCAAGGAAGGTCACTGGGGATTTAAATCCCTTTCTTAAACACATCTCATCAGCAGCCTCCATATGGAGCTGTTCCTCACTGCTACGCACTTCAACAACACAGAGTACTTGTATTTAACTCTTGATATTCTTTCCTTGCACTTTTTTAAAAATAACTTTGGAACAAACATGAATTGCTTTTCTGTCACTGGAATCAAAATAGTGATTACTTCAATAATCAATGAAAACCTTTAGTAAACATTAACATTAAAAACACAGTAAAGTGTTCAAACTAAACATTCAGTACTGGAATGTGCACCCAGATCTTACAGCCAGTAAAGTCTAGATTCATGCTCCACAAAAGAAACAAAAACAAAACAACCAAAACCAACAACAAAATAAAATCTGTTTCTTAAGGTAAAATAAAATTCACCTCTGCCATGAAGTCTCTGACACAGAATTTTTTAGACACAGAATGGTTGTCAGTTGGAAGAGACCTTTCAAGACCATATTTAGTCCAACTCTGCTGTGACAGGCAGAGGGAACATCTTCTATTATTTCAGGTTGTGCAAAGCCCCCTCCAATCTCATTTTGAATGGATTGAATGGGGGTCCACAACCTCAGTGTGCCAGCATCTCATCACAAGAAGTTTTGTACTTTTGCCAAATCCATATCATGATCTTACTAGGCAGTGAGGTGAGGCTGAAAGATCAGTAGTTTCCAGGATGCTCATTACTGAGCTTTTCAAAAATGGATGCTATGTTTCCCTTTTCTCCAGCCACTAGGGACTTCATCTGACTGCTCTGACTTGTCAAAAATTATGGAGAGCAGCTTGGCAATTGCAACTGCAACATTTCCTCAGAACCCTGGGATCCACATCTTGGGGTCCCATGGAATTTACTATGTCCAGGTTCCTCTGGTGGTCTTGAATCTTATCTTCTCTTACAATAGGAGATACTTCATTCCTCCAGTCCCTTCCTCATCCAATTTAAAGATTCCCTTATAGGTTTGGCAAGCTTACTGGTGGAGACACTCTTGTCCTACTTGGTTGGGTGAATTCCATGAGCTCCCAACATTTCTGGCTTCTCAAAGGTAAATCCATGATAATAAAAATGAAAACCTTGAGTACTGCACCAGCTGCACAGCTCGGGATTCACCTCTATCCTGGTCCCCTTCCTCTGACTGGGAGGATAGAGGCTATCACCCATGGTCCCAAACCTTTGAACTGTCCTGTTACAGTGCTGTTAGACCCTACATAGGTGACAATCTGTAGGGCTCAGTCAATTTGGCAAGCTCAATGATAGCACAAATACAAGCTGCTGGTAAGCAACAGACTTCTCTAGAGAAAGTATCTTGATGGCAAGAGGATGCTTCAGTGCCTCTCAGTAAGGAATCTCCAATTACTAACACCTGATGTACTTTTCTGGTAGCACTGGTTCTAATGCTGGCAGATGATTTCATCAGCTTTGCACGTTTGGCATTTCCTGGATCACATCAGTTATTGCATGTGTCCTTCTGTCTCCAACCCTAGAGCATCATGTCTCTCAAGGGCAGAGAGATGGGGGAGAGAGCTTCCTTCACTTGAGTAGTGATAAAGGCCCAGTCTCCATCTTGTGTGGTACCTGTGCCAGTTAGCTTGAGTGAGTTTGAATTCAGGCTTACCTTCCCCTTGCACAAGTCTTCCTCCACTGTGCTGAGCTAGCTGAAGGAACCTGCTAAGCACACCAGGAGACAGGATTCACTTTCTAGGAAGGGTATTTCTTCTAGCTTCTTATTACTTGAGAACTCACTGTAACCTTCTGTATTCTCTTATAGATAAGAATCTCTCCCTTTCTGTGGCTGGAATTTTTGAAATGGAGAGCTTGCTCAGCAAACCAAAGAGTTCTAGGCATATACTTCAACCTTCCTTACTGACTAGAGTGAGCACTCCCTGCTCAGTCTTCTATTTATTCCTCATGCTGCTTGACCTGGCTCTGACCTATCCCTGCACACCTTGCAATGGTGTTTCCACAGCTCTTCATCACATCAGGATGACAAGAACAGGCAGAGGAGCATGATGTCAGTCAGCTATGGTTACCTCTGAAACAAGCTTCTCTGAAGCCTCCAAGGCAAAAGCAGAATAATCAGTCCTTGTATCCCCACGTTCTGAAACAGCACCAATGTTGTCCTAAAAAAACTAGTTCAATTCTAGCAAGTACAAGCAAATGTCAATAATATTGTCACAAGAGATGCAGAGACATGAATCATAATCAACTCGAAGTTTAAACCATTACAGAACAGTTTTCAGTGTAAATGTAGCAGCTACTTGAGATTACCATTTTGTTTTGTCCAGTTTTAATTTGCTGGTATGCTCATATTAATCATACATTACCTTCATCTCTGGTGAAAGTATTTCCTTTTCTTTCATTGATTCCATAATATCTGGAATCATCTCCCGGTATCTCAGATAAGCCATGACATTGGCATCTAGGTGATCTGATCTTTGTAGCTCCTGCTTTAGATTAGCTGCCAAATTTGAGCTGGTATCTGAAGGAAGAAACAACCCCCCCATCCCCACAAAGTGTTATAAATATGGAAAGAACTTGAAACTAGAACCACCACTTGAAAAATAACCATGATTTCTTCTGCTCATATGAATGCAGGGTCACATTGAGTTGGTTGGTTGAGATCTTAACTAACTTAAACAAGTTAAAAATCATTAAGTTGCCTTTAGAACCAGAGAAAAGTGTTGGAGTTAAGTCAAGACTCACTTAAACCCCCTGCCTCTGTCCTGTATGTACATGAAAAGGTAAAAGCAGGCACAATATACATATATATGTATGTTTCTAAATAAAAAACCACCAGCCCAAGGCATAACTTTCCAATAAAAGACCCACTTTTACCCAAGTAAAAGAAAATGGGAGAAACATATTAAAACATGTTTCAATACTGAAGATAAAAATAATCTACAAAGTTCAACTTACTGCTGCCACACCCATCGCTCATCACAGATGCTCTTGATCTTTCATCATCTTGTATATCAGAAGGGGTTAAAGTCAGATTATCAGCTTCTCTCATCTGCTTGAGAATAAATTTTTCATGTTACTTTGGTTTTCTGAATGTAGCTGTTGGTTTCTGCATTTATGACAACTTTTTTAATAGTGTGAATTTTAGCAAATGCCTACTTGATCCAAGTGCTAGAGATGGCAAATACCATGATTAATGCAACCTTGGTGCTCTCTGGAAGCCATTCCATCTCAACTTTTTCTTCTTTTAATAGTCTTAAAATACATATATTTATATTGAACTACCCATCAAAGCAAGGCAAAAAAAATATACAGCCAAAGATAAATTTTCTTAAGTACAGACTTTATCTTCCAGTGAAATTACAGAACACAGACAATATATAAAATATTACCATTAAAAGGAAAAGCCTCAATTCTTTAGTTTTGAAAGAGCCTCCTCAGATTGTTGAAGTGGGGAGCTGTTACAGTGCACCGAGTACTGTGGTAGCAAAGGTTTTACAGGTTTAGCTCAACTACTGACACATTAAGTGTTATCACAAATTTATCAGTTATTATCACAGTAAGAGAGGAACTAATAATTGTATATCCAGAACTTCACTGGACCTACTCCCAGCACTGTGTAGGTTTCTACTATTTGGAGCCCGTGGCCCCTCAATGATCCCAGGGGGACAGGGCTGAGGAGTCTTGTTTAATAAGAATTAAATCAGACATGAAATATCACTTACCAGAAACTTCACCATATCTTCATCATCATCAACAGAATAGGTACTTTCAGAGAAAGCTGGGGATTTTCTACCTGCTCCCACTGCTGCATCCCCACTTCCATTTTCATCCAGGTTAGAATATCCCAGTGATATGGAATTATCTCCTTGCAGGGATGACCTTGTGTGCACAATTTGAAAATCTGTGTTTTCAGCTTCTGAGAAAGGTGTCAGCTGAAGCACTGGCTGAAGTTCCATGCTGATATCTTGTTTTCTCATGATCTCGGGCGAGCCCCATGAAGACATACTTGCAATTAAATTCTGGAAATTTTTTGGAGTCTCTTTGTCTGTGTTCAAATTGTGTTTTGGTGAATCAGGAGTTTGATGAATTGCCAACATTTGCTGGCAATGCTTTTTCAAATCTTGATCCCCTTCTGAGCTGCAGATCATGTCCAACTCCTGGCACAAGATATTTTCTTGTGATTGCTTAATCTGCATTTTTGGATTTTTGTTGTCAATTGTCAAGTCAAACATAACTTCATCTTTTTCCTATAATGAAATAACACATATTAATTGTTTAATGGAATTTGAGTATGATTTTACTAACTGAGAAACATGCACTTAAAGACCTTTTAGAATTGATTGATTTTTCCTTCAATCACTTTATCTAAGTAATTTTAAGATAAAATTACTCTTTTAACCTCTGATTCTGTGACTGAGTCTAAGTAATGCCCTTTTTAGTTTATTTTAAACCTGTCAACATGGAAATTTTGTTTCATCCTCCATACCTGTTGTCAGATACAGTGAATAATTGTTATCCCTCTCATTTTAGACCATCATCTTAATCCTTTTGTGTTAATTATCCCACTTAATCATCTGTTTTAAGCCTAGTACTAGCTGCCAGGACTTAACTCATTTTTCTGCTCCTTCAGCTTTCATTTTAATACATTTCCTGATTTTCACATTGTTTCCACTTTGGAACCCAAGCATAACTGCAAGAGAGATTCTTTGCTCCTTTAAGAATACTGTATCATACATTTTCTAGTACTAGGATGAGCTAGATCCATGGTGAAAGTCTATAGTAATGAATGCCTGAAGACATGGTGTTTCTTTACTTTGATTCAACATATTCTTCAATTTTGGTAATTCTCTTTCCTCAGCCTACTTAAAAACTTTTAGCACTTAAATATGGAAATACACATACTGACATACAAACATCAATTTAAACCTTTCAGAGGTTAAAAAGTGATTTTTACATCATTTAACTGCCCCCAGCATGCTAGCATTCCCTGATATCCTTCAAAATGTTATCAATTTTCTCTTTACTGGATCCTAAATTACTTCTGTTTTTTAAACAGGGATCTGACAATCCATACCTGCATAAACAACATGATCCAGTAGCTACTGGACTGGAAGTCTGCTGCCTTGTACAGACACATTCCATGGTCTGAAGTACATCAATCTGCATGGGTCATTTATCACTTTTCCTACCTATTTCCTTTTCCTGAGAGGTTTCTGGGGCAGACCCTGAATGTATAGTGTCACCCAGGCACTGATGGCACTGCTCCAAACTTGAACTTCCAGGCAAATAAAAACACCAGCAATGATCACATGTTTTGCATAGCTACACTCTCCATTTCTGCTTTAAAAATAAACATGTCATTTCACATAACAATTATCCTATCATTTCTTTAAATAAGTCATCTACCTTGGATGATTATTATAACATACTGCCAAGCAGGGCCTTGAAAAATCTACATAAGCTGACACTGAATGTTTCTCCTTTCCTGTATACTCAAATACTTCATATAAGCCCTCTTAACTAGCACTTACAACCTCTGTAAGCCAGCCTTTAAAGACAGTAACTTGGTGTATGACAGATTTCTACAGCTCCCTGAAAAAAGGGTCACCTGGTTCCTACTGCTTTCTAAAATTGAGTGATTTAAGAAGAATTTAAGGAGATTAGGTTACTTGGAGCAAATGGTTCTAGAAAAGATTCAGAATAATTATAAGGAGTTACAGTAAAAAAGAATTTCTGAAAAGAGAAGGAGACATGATGAAGTCATGTCTTTTCTAGTCATTTCTAGTAGTTTTCCAATACAGCCATGAAGAATTGCAACAGTCTTGGTAGCTCACTGTGAGCTCATTGTTCAGCTTGCAGATGCCCACCCTCTCACTCTCCATCCTCAATAGATCAGGAGGAAAAAAAATGAGCTGGGAAGAGCTTACAAATGGAAAGAAAGAAGGGATATCACCTACTAAATACTTTCACAGGCAAAACAGAGTAAAATGGGGAAAATGTATTTAATCTATTAATCTAGAAATAGATTATTCTAAAAAAAAATCTCTACAACAAATAATACTATTAAAAATCAAATAATGTACCAGTTTAGCAGTAGGGGAAGCCAATACTCCAAATGACTGATCAATATTTGTTTCTAATTCCTGCATTCCATTTTTAAAGGCTGCATCTTTTCTTTTACTCTGGCACAACGGATTGAGAAATTTTGTCTCTTCATGACCTACTTGCTCTGCCAGCTTGGAAGACTCCAACTGTGAAAGAACTTCAGCTCTTTCCAATCGTAAGGCTTCGAGCTCTTTCATATGGGCTTTGATTTCACCTTTCAGTTGTGCAGTGCTCCCTTGCAGTTCCTTGATTTCTTTCAGATGGGCTACTTCTTTCTGATTCAGTCCTTGCACCTGGAAATCCAGTCTAGAAACTTCTAACTGAAGACTGTAAACATCTTGTGCCTGACTTGCACCTCTCTTTTCCAGCTCTGTTTGGAGCTCTACTGCCTTTTCTGTTAAGTATTGCAGCTCAGTTACATCAGCTTCTCTTTGATCTGCCATTGTCTTAATTTGCATCTCTTTCTCTAGGATATCTGCTTCCCTTTCTCTCACCTTATCTTCAAGTTCTTGAACTCGAGATGTAATCATCTTTGTCTCAGCCTCTTTCTGAGACAAACGAGTTTGGGAAACACTGTATTCTTCCTGAAGTGCCTGGTGCTGGATTCTTAGGGAGGTGAGCTCTGCAACAGACTGCTCTGATGATTCTTGCAACTGTTGGCATTTTTTCTCCAAAATTTCCACTTCTGTTTTGAGCTGCAATTCCGTTTTTTCCAGTTGCTGCTGCAGAGCTTCTTTAGAAGCTGAGACAAGCTCCAGTTCCTCCTGAAGTTCTCTCACTTTGGAGAGTACTGATTCGTTTCCTCTGTTTGGATCAGCATCACCTTGACAAGTTACCAGTCCCTTCAACTCATTCTGAAGGTTTTC
Source organism: Parus major (assembly GCF_001522545.3). Taxonomy (NCBI): domain Eukaryota; kingdom Metazoa; phylum Chordata; class Aves; order Passeriformes; family Paridae; genus Parus; species Parus major. The sequence goes on from NC_031776.1 coordinate 5,002,858, forward strand.
CACTGACTTCTCCAATGGAACTTCATAGAAATAAACCTGGTTGTCACTATCTTCATGACATACTGGTCCAAATTGTGCCAACTCTTTATGAAGCTTCTCAATTACTTCATGGAGTTGCTCCACCTCTTCATCCTTGTCCTTACGCAGCCTCTCCTGGTCAAGGCGAAGGTGCTCAACCAGTGACCTCAGTTCTTCAATTTCAGGCTTTTGGTCTTCTGCAATCTAAGCAAAAGGATAAGGACTGAATGCTACTCTATGTAGACAATTATTATTGCACACAGAGTTTATATTTCTCTTCTGAATCACACAGGCATTAAATCACACATTTAACAGCAGGAAAAACCATACATTGCAGCTGGTAATTTCTCAGAATAATCTCTACTTTCCTGAGAGAATTATCAAGCAGATTTCATTTACAATAAGAATCTGCACACCTTGATTCCCCTAAAAATCAAGCAATGAACATATAGTAAGCACTCTTACTTTATTCTCCAGAGCATTCTGCAGTTCATGCTGAAGTCTCTTCATCTGCTCATTCAAGTGATCAATTTCTTGATTCTTTTCTTCAAGCAGTGCTTGTGGTAATGACAGAGCTGAGAAATCACTGATTCCCAGGTCCTTGCTTGGCTTCACATCAAGTTTTGTTAGATCCTCCTGACCAGAAAACACAAAAACCTTACTAGAAAGGACTGATACTTTCTCAACTTAATAGCAGAGCAGAACTAGAGGCTTTATTTAAACATTCTCCTCTTTACTAAAATGGTGAAAAGCTCAGGAACACAACTACAGTTTCTTTGGGTTTGGACTACTATATTAGACTACCCCAACCCAGAAAATAACCTCAGCTTTTGATTTAAATCAAATCAGATTTCAGAAGAAAATGCTACAAGCATGAATCTAGAATACTGGGAGGGTTTAGTCTTATAAAGATAATGCAACATGCTGATAGCAAGAGAAACAACCCAAATATCTGATTACAACATCATGAGATGAAGACCTCAACAATCAAGAAAGCAGGTCTCTGACATTTTAAACGGTGCACTAAAGCTAGAGGAACCTACCTGTAAGTGTGCATTCTCTGCCTGAAGCTCAATGATGTTGGAAGTGCTTAAGTTTTTTTGTATCTCTAATTGCAATTTCAGCTGCAATATCTCTTCATCTTTCTTGCTCAAGTTATCTTTGTATTGTTCTACCTGGTCTAGTAAGCTTGCAATCTAAAAAAAAAAAAATTAAAATAAATAGATAGCATAGTTGTTTCAATTAAGTCCTCCAAGATAAAACTTTATTTATTGTATTATTTAATCACAAGAAATTACTTCAGCAAATTCAATGATTTAAACTCTAATTAGCCTGCATTAGAAAAACATATAAAAGACATAAAAAGAGTGAGAAGCTTGTATTCCAGCTCCTCACCTGCAAAACTAAAGTACTGCAAAGGTGGGTTTCTGTTTTCTTTTTTAAAGAAATCTACCTGTTCACAAAAGATCCATTAATCTGTATTGTGAGTGACCAAGGCTTGACTGATGTCATTTGATGAGACATATTAGCATTTGATGTGCAACAATGACAAGCAGTCAATATAAACACCATCCTTGTCCTCCCAGAAGCCAGAAATGAGATAATAATATAAACATACAGTGGGGTTGTGTATGCATTTATATGTGTCAATAAGAGTTCCAGATATTGTGAGTAATTTCTCTGTTTCTTCTTAACTTGACATAAAAACTCACCACAAACACTCTCTCAAAACGGGTTAAATGACATCATTATGGGTAATTGCCCTTTCTGGTCTTCAAAGAATTATCTCTCACTCGCAAACAAAAACTTATGTACCTACTTCAACTTTGGAAAGAAAGGAAAATCAGTTTACAACTGATACTGACCACTCTCAAAAGTTACGTGAATCATCACGAAATGGTTTCCAGCAGGAAGGGAGATGGACACAAAGAACAAAGCAAGGAATAGGAAGGTTGAGGCCAAAGCAACTCAAAGTCTGTAGAGCTCTCCCAAAGCTCTCACCTCTCTGTCCTTGACCTGAAGTGCTTCCTGCTCTGCCTGTAGCTGCTCCTTCAGCAGCAGGGCAGAACTGCCATCCACTGGCACTCGGTGCCTCGCTTCATCCAGTTTAGACTGCAGGGCAGAGATCTGGATCAGGTTATTGTACTGCTGCTGTTGCAATGCCTCTTTATCCTGAAAAATGGGGTTTTTTTCATGTTAGAATTAAGTGCTGTCAATATACAAACCTCTTTAACCACAGCAGTCCTGCTGAAACACTTCATCAACCCTGACACACCCAGTACAAGAAGTACATAATCCCAGTAGGCTATAAAGAAATAGGAATTCAAAACAACTGAATGTTTTTAGCTCATTATAGGTTTTTACCCCTTTATTTTTTGTAATCCAATTTTAACAACTTCTGAAAATTTAGCATTCAGCGATAAGTTACACTTTCTCAGTTACACAGCATTTTATATGTATAAGAACATAACATCTTGTTCTTGTAGCCATTTCCAAATTTATTATGATACCATATATGTGCCAAACTAAATTTGATAGATGGACACAATTTAAGAAATGAAGAGTTCTGGGTAGATCAAAACCTACTCACAAATACATCAAGTTCAGTCAGAACGTGATAAAACAGCACTGAGTTTGTCCAACCTGCGATCTGCTAAGCTATCATAGCTTATTTTATTTCTAAAAACTTGGTTTTTGATCCTCCTTCTCTCACAGTCCTTCTCAGGAGCTGAGTCAGTCCAAGGAGGAAAGGTTCACCTGGGAACTGTCCAAACAATAAGCATACATATCTGTACTTAATACAGTAAAGAATTATATAAAGAAGAAATTGATAAGAAGCCTAAGGCAGTAACTGCCTCTGCTGTTCAACATTTACTCTGCCCATAGTTTAATGCACATATCTTTAATAGGTTATTTTAGACTCACAGTATGATTTGTAAAAACATACATAAATTTAACCATCTTTTCTCTAGTTCAAGAGATTTAAGCCTCAGAGCACATAGCTACCATCTTCTGATTCTAAACTGAAAGTAGTAGCAATTAAAAAAATAAAAATAAATTGCAAAATTAATGTTGTGCCACAGTATCAAAAGGTAAGGGAAAACCAGAAATTTTTCTTGCCCTTGCATGAAACCTGTGATATCAACCAGCCCCTCTGGCAATGCCTCAGGAAAGGACACACAAAATCAAACCAAACCCCAAGCAACAGCAGAGCCTTTTTTGGTTTTTATCAACTAAAAACATTACCCAAACCACAGTGATCACTGACCTAAACCCTTCAGCAACACTGTGCAATCCAGACCACTGCAGAAGTGGGCTGTCCTGCCTTTCCTGGACAGCAAAATGTGCAGTGTCAGTTCAGCTCTGCACACAGGAGTTCAGTTCCTCCTGGTGTTCTCCAGTTGCCATGTCCTGAGGTTGCGACAGCAACTTGGCAAAATCAAGTGGCAAACTAGGCAAAAATCAGGGCTTTATATAATATATAATATAATATATGTACTTTCTGGGTGGTCATTCACATGTAGTCTAATGTGGTGTCTTCTTCCATGAATCCCAAAATCCACAGCAGAGCAGACTCCCTAAATTAGCCCCACTTCTTAGATCTCAAGCAAAAGGACGAACAATCCTTCCAACACAACCCTACCCAGGAGCTTCAATGTTACACATCAACAACCTGAACCACTGGAAGGAACTGGGGCAGGAGAGAACAAAGACCTGCTCCATGCACATCAGTAGGGCCAAATGAACCTATTAGCTGTGACTTTACACAGTATTCCCCACAAACTGTTCTATATTCAAGACATTCTATTTCCAGACCTATTTCTTATTTCTCCACCACCTGCAATACATGCATTTTTCATATGTTGGAATTTGGGGGACAATAAAACTCTGCAATTACCATTCACAGCAAGTGTACTTTTGCAGAAAAATGCCATGGCATGTAATTGTTCTTAGAGCTCCATTGGACCTTATTTACTGCACAAAATTGCTTCAAGACAAGCTATTACAGTGCTTTCACGTGGCAAATTAAATAGTACAACCTTGTTTAGATTGGATGAATTAGTTTCTGGGGAAAAAAAAAAAAAAAAAAAA